>NW_010528120.1:0-16440 GCF_000687285.1 Phaethon lepturus
TTCAAATATAAAATAAATATTTTCTAGCAATAACTCATACAGATTTCTAATCTGATTTTCTTTTTTAAGGAATTATATCCATTTATCTTTTTTTTTTTTTTGCTTCATATGAAGGTCTTGTTTATTTCTACAGCAGTATCCACATTTTATGATTACTAGCCTTTTTTCAGAGCTCTGCAGCACTTCATTATTGACGACTACTCTTTCTATGAGGTTTTATTGTTCCATCTGGCATTTTAATTACCGACCTAGTACCAATTTCACATACTTGCTGAATAGGAAAAACATTTACTTCAGTACTGACTTCCCTGCAAATTTACATCATAACTCCATTAAAACAATTAATTTTGCAACACAAGTCCAGCATTAAGTATTATTCCTTTGTAATACAGAAATATAGCTGACTGCATGTAGGACGACATTAGAACAAATAAACTAAAAGAAGGCTAATATTTAAAAACTCATAATTTTCAGTTTTATAGGAAATCACTGAAAAAAAACTAAAGTTGAGTTTCCATAAATAAAAACTTGGTCAAGATTAACAATGTGCCCAATCACATGAAGCTAGGTGTTTCTTAGGACAAACACAGTACCATCTGCCCACCTCTCCATCAGGCCAATACCAGGTATGTACTGGACACACTGGCTAGATGTTCTATTCCGTACCATTCACAGCAAAGCAAAAAAGAGTAATAGAAATCAGTAAGAAACCACTGTAATCCTTTTTGTAGCATTTCACTTGAGCTTCAGAGCCTACTACTCGTAGGTATACAGACTTGACACTTTTGCTTATATGAAAAACATTAGTCATTTGGTTTCAGAAGCCCGTGGCTGAAAAACTTGTCATATAACATGTTACATAGAAAGACACGTCACTGCAGTTTAATCTGGACAGTTCAATCTATACTCCAGAAGAAAACACAAACAGAACATTAGTGGAGATATTTACTGTGAACTAGTACAAAGCTTCTCAAAGTCCTCATTAAATTAATCGAGTAATCATTCAAGGCTTTTCCCACAGCATCAATATACACATCCATATACATAACTTCAAAAAAAGCACTATTCAATGTGCCTTGCTGTTGGTAAAGAAAAGTACATCAACATTCTTGGTCAAATCCCACCCTTAGTTTGTAACTTTCTACATGAACCATTATATTTGATACATCGTGGCATGTTGCTTCACTTGTTTCATGTACTGTCACATTATCCAGTATGATTTGCCACATGTAATTTGACAAAATGTAAGATGTAACATATTATGCAGGAAATTTAAAACCATGGGAGAAGGTTTATTTCTAAAAAGCCACCGTTTTCTCCCATCTGGAATTGTCTGCAATCAGCTATTTTAAAATATAACATGAAAAAGTAACTCCATAGTTACATAATTTTTCTATCTACTAATGACACAAAAATTACAACTCTAAAAATATCAGATAAATAACTCAGAAACTTTTTTTTTAGTATACTCTATTCCTGAATTTAGTAGTTACCTATTGTCTCCAGAAAAAAGTACACTGCTTTTTAGAAAGTCAAGTGACTTTCTACTCAACTTCCAATTTTTATTCCTCCACGGGCAAGTCCAAATCCGGAGACTTGTACAGTTGGTTTCCTGTCCACAGCTGCAATACTACAACTGTTCCTGTGTCTTAAGTAGTTTATGACTGAGGCTGCTGTTTGGATTAGATCAGTAGAAAAGAGCAAAAGACGACATGAAATCAAAAAACATTAGCTTTGCTGAATTTTCTACACTGACTAAGCAGATTTATCAATTCAAGGACAGAAGGGGAAAAGGGGGCAAGGACTTCAACTCTCCTTAAATGTAAATTACTGACACAATTGAGATACTTATGTCAACATAAAGTTGAATTCAACAGGACCCTATGGAGTTCTAAATCCTCTGTACAGTGACTCTAACGGGTAGTATGTGCTTTCTTTCAGGCAAACTGACAAAATAAAAATGAAAAATATGCAAGTAGGGATATATTCACCTCACTGAACTATTCGGAAAATAAAAATTAACTGTCATTTTCTTGTTTATATCCTGTCCACAGATTATCAATTTTTAAAACTGGAATAAATGCATCTAAATCTCTTTCCACTACCACAAATTCTATTGAAGAGCATGTGGAATGAAACTAACATAGAGAAATAATTTTTATTCTCTAACAATAATTATTTTCAAATTTAAGTAAACTGCAGAAGTAGTTTGCTATTTTGTGCTACGTTAGTCATTTAATGTCACATTTTACTACTAAAGTACATGTTGCAAAATGAAAAGGCTTCCCAATCAGTGTCTTGGCTCCTTCCAGTCATTCTATTCCATATTGTAATATATTTGCAGAAAGCTTAACTCCTCAATAAAAGTCACTTAGACTATGAAAATCCCAAATCCTGATGATAGGTATAGGAATACAGACCAGAGCAGCATTCACCTTCATTTAATGAACACAAATTTCTGCCTGCACACAGACTGCACTGTCAGGAGCTGCCTAAACACAGTTTCGTTATAGCATCCTGATGAAGGGGCTGTAGGCAGTGACACATGGGGCTTGATTGTTTAAGAAAAAGTCATGTTTGGTCCAGGCAGACTGCTGAGATGCCTCACTGGAGACCTTGTTCCTTTGTCGTTTGCAGTTTGTGCTCTGTAACATAGAATCTTCACTCAGACTTCATGTCTCACAATGCTTTGTTCTGAGAGTCCCCAGAGAAGCTCTTCCCTGCGACAACAGTGACGGTCTGATGCAAGGAATCCAACTTTAAAAACGAAAAAAATATAAAATAAAATAAAAAAAAAAAGCAGCAGGGGGAGGGTTTGAAACTGTATAGCAGTATTTTTGAACCAAATTATCTTTCTCCTGAATAAATTACCTAAAGTTTGGGGGCTTCTTATTCACAACCTAAGCTATCACACCCAGTAGAAAATTTTGTATTAGTTTTGTTTCATAACTAGGCTACTTCACATAGAAAAAATTGTTTCCCAGATATAAATAATGACAGTTTGTACTCAGTTTTGGAATGAAAGGAAGTAAATTAAGGTAATATTGCCCCTTTTAAACTGCATTGTAAGTTTCTCTTAGTCATAAATAGTACAAAGAATAGGACGGTGTCCTAGTGAAAACAGCTTTCAGGCATTTATGATCTTCTTATTTACCAAGAGCTACGAGCATAGATGCTTTAACAGTTGTTCGGTGGCACTAGTGTAACACCACCATAGTGCTTCTTCAAACTAAAGACTACATAAAGTTTAAAAGTAAAGATACCTACCTGAACTTCACAGGCACAGAGACAGTAGGATTTCCTGATTTGTGTTTAGCAGTGATCCTGGCAAACATGTGCATGAATGGAGCATGTCCAGAGAAGAGCAACGAAGCTGGTGAGGGGTCTGGTGCACAAGTTTTACGGGGAGCAGCTGAGGGAACTGGGCTTGTTTAGTCTGGGGAAGAAGAGGCTGAGGGGAGACCTTATCGCTCTCTACAACTACCTGAAAGGGGGTTGTGGTGAGGTGGGTGTTGGTCTCTTCTCCCAAGTAACTAGTGATAGGACAAGAGGAAATGGCCTCAGGTTGCGCCAGGGGAGGTTTAGACTAAATATTGGGAAAAATTTCTTTACGGAGGGAGTTGTCAAGCATTGGAACATGCTGCCCAGGGAAGTGGTGGAGTCACCATCATGGGAAGTGTTCAAAAAACGTGTAGACGCAGCACTTTGGGACATGGTTTAGTGGGCATGGTGGTATTGGGTTGACAATTGGACTTGATGATCTTAGAATCCTAGGATCATTAAGGTTTGAAAAGACCTCTATGAACAGTGACTCAAGAGCCTAACTTCAGCCACACTCTTCTTGTCCCCTTAAAAGTACAACGTAGAGTCATTATAAATATTCTTTTAAAAGAATTTCTTGGGTAGATAGGTAAAAAACCCCACCCATTTTACATTCCTGATAATATAGCCCAACATGAAAGGAAGACCTAATCTCAGATGTCTAAGGTAACAAAAATAACCTCTCTTCAATCTCACCGTCAAATATGTAAGACATTACACATCTAGAACACAAAGACATCCAAGAATTACATGAGGAAGGTAAATAATGGGGAAAAAAATTGAGGATCAGTTTAAAATTACATGACAGAAGCAGTCAAATCGCAGTACATGACAAAAACTATTCTAATACACTATCAGAAAATGAACTCACATGACCAACAGATACACTCTCAGATTCTATCAAATCTTAAGTGACTGTCTCCATCATAGCTGGGTCCATCATAACACGGAAACTGTTAACTGCACATGTTAACAACAGCATTTCATAAACTGCATCAACATGGATCATTCTGGTTATTCTTTTCACCGAACAGGTAACTATATTGAGAAATCTTTAATCCTAAAAAGCATATGAAGAGCCGTACTAAATGCTTGGTGACAGTCAAAATATTTTCCTCTCTTTAATGTTTCTCAATGCATTACATATCTTAGTGAGTTAAACTTTACTCACTGTTGCCATACACACTTGCAGTTACCCTAATCAAAGAGCTGACCTCTTTGAAGTTCAAAACGAGCAACACTTGGCCTGTGCTAGAACACTCATGGCTCTTATTGTTTCTTCAAAGGACCTGTAAAATCCCAAAATCCAGCTTCTTTTTTTGAAGCTGATGAATATACTGTCCATTTCAGAGCTGCCAGAACTGAATAACAGTTCTTACTTATTTAAATGTTAGTGGAAATTAAATAGTCACATCTCAAAGGACAGTCAAAGTACGGAAGCAGGCTATTAAATTATTTCCCATTATCACCTTGAATTTGTTCCTTGTGGTTTTTTTAAACTACTCAAAACAATTTATCATCTGTTCTGCTTAGTACACACCCATCTAAGTACATTCATAAATATAAAACTGAAATGCATAATTATCTGATATACTACAGCTGTAAACTAGTCTGACCAGTGGCCTAACAATAGCATTTTAAATTAGTGTCTCAGGTGTTTAGTTTAGATGCAACTAGATGCTTAACATACAGTATGTTAATTAAATAAGCACTTGTAAGTGAAGTTCCTTTGCTTAGGTTACTTAGGCTTCCATCTAAGTAAAAGACTAATTACTTGACTGATTCTCTTACGTAGCTCTTTCAATACAAGTAACTACCTAAAATTATTATTTGCCTCTAGTAATGGAGAGGAGCTGGAAGTGGTGAATAGAAGTCATAAACCTTTGACATCCTACTCCTTGATTCTATGGTCTTGTAGCCGTGGAAAAGCATTTTTAGTTTTATATATATGTACAGAACTAGTAAATAAAGCCAAACTGTAAAGTAGTTATGATCGTAACCTTGAGATGCAGACTAGAACGCTAAACCATCTGGGGAGCACCACCTTCTTTAAAAGCAACTCTACCAGAATATGTACCTGCACTAGTAGCATATGCTATAAGGGCACATTAAGTCAGAACCTTCATTTCAGCTTTATAAGGATGCCAACTGCCAGCCCCTTTTTTAATCATCTTCCCTCCACAGTAGAATGTTTCCTCTTGCCCAGCTGCTTGATAATAAAGAAAAAAAAAAAAAAAAAGCAGCCAATTTTTGAAGTGCGGTGCTTGAAGATGGGCTTCCAGGGTGATACAGTGCAAAACTGTTACTTATTTACTAACAACGACATTGTCCCACCCTACTCACTCGCCACATTACAGTCCAAAAAGCCATTTACAGTGACAAGTTCTGTCCTGTAGTTGTTTTATAGGTAGACCTTTTGACACATGAATACAAACACCACCGATTTAGCAAAAGGAAATGCTAAAAAGCACAAACAAGTTTATTATAATAAACAATATAAAGTGAATCATGTATTTCTACAAACACTTCATTAAAATTATTTCATTTTTTAAAATTAGGCTATCACATAACTTAAAGCTTACAATGCCTCTCACATTATACTGAATTGCTCCATTTAGACATTCTCAGAACTACCTTCCAAATACTGCTCTATGACTGTTATCTTTGTAAGAACACTGCATTTCTGGATTTGAAGACTAAACAGAATAGAAAAAATATTTCACCTGCTTTAAGTTACGAAATCATTTGTTTCTACAGCTTACCATACTATTCTAATCACCATCAATTAAAGAGAAAATAAAATACACATAAAATCCATCTTGATCTCTCTAGAGAAAAGACTCCTTTAGTCTTAGCAACTTAGTTTGATTTTGACTTATTGCTGGTCACTGTCTAAGTTTTTCAAGTTATCTAGGCACACGACTAGACTCAAGACTAATGCCAAGTTTTGCTCTCAATGACTTGTACCATTTGTCAACGACTGTCTAGAGTCACCTCCTTCCCTTCCATCCATTCTAGAAAAATCCCCATGTAAATAAGATCAAACATTTACAAAGAAAGTATCTTAAGAATTATACTACCACACAGTAATCTTGAAGTGCAGTATAATTCTGCAGTCTCTTTGGTAAGACATCGTAACTAACATACCTCATAGAAAATAGAATAATAGAGAGAAAAGACAACAAGACAGTGGGACTTGTAGCAGTTTCTACTAGTGCATAAGAAGGTGTGGGAAGAGTAATTACTCCAGATTATCTTGTCCTGTGCTTTAACAGAGCTCTTCTAGCTCACAGTAGTCTTTGCTCAGATTTTAATCCTTTATGGGTTTCTTAAGTTTATTTATGAAACTATCCTGGTATCCAAACTACCATCCAAACACATTTTGTTTTGTTTGGCACACGTATTTAGCATCTCAATTTGAAGACTGTGCGTTAAGAGTTTGGGAATAGAAAATGACTGATGTTATTTCTGTAAAGATGGGGCAATACATATTAAGTTAAGAAGACACATAATGATAGGTGCATGTTATCAAGATAGAAAACCCTCAAGTCTTTAGGAAACAACATAAAATTGATTTCTAAGCAGTCAACAGCAATTTTCAGAAGGACATTAAAATGCAAGAGGAATTCAGACTGCTCCCTACACAGAAACCATTTAGTAATATTGCACACTCATACGTCTACCAAAATGCATAATCTTTTTTTTTTTTTTCCTCCCCTGAATAATCATAGAACTTTGGCTGTTGTTGGTTTTCCGAGTGGGTTTCATGAGCCTTATTCCAAATAGGCCAATACATTTACTTAAAATTTAACCACCAGAGGGCACCACAGGATTTCACAATCAGCTAGGCTCGGCGAAAGCAGAAGCGCTAAGCACCGTCATGAAAAAAGAAAAAACATGCAGGGTTTCAGCCAGTACTGTTTAATTTGTTCAGAAATTTGTCTTGGCACCCACACCCACCCACTGGGTACCTTTTTGTAGTATAATTAACGTCGGAGTGACAGCAGAAAGCTTTCAAAATTAGATGACCCAGTAAAATAAACCTTGTACATTCAGAAGTCTACACCACATCATGACCATAGGGATGACTTCACCTGTGCCCCATCTTAAATCATCCTCATCTCTTTCAAAGTTCAACTATTATGCTTAGGTTGGAACCAGGAAACAGCCCATCAATTTAGAACAGTTCATTACCAGCATTTAGTAATCTTATCTTCAAGCATTTTTTTTTTTAGCTAAAAATTAAAAAGTCAAACAATCTTCTTAAGAGACAAGCATAGAAATATAACAGAATATGTACAGCCTACATGTATGTCCAGACTGCTTTAATCTTTTCTTACACAGCAAACAAGTCAGATGAACCTTTAGGATTCATTTTGTTTGCATAATCTCCCATGTTCCAGAATTGCAAGGACCCAGCTAGGCTTCTCCTGTCCATCTCCTTTGTTTATCTGTGTTTTACCCAAACAGGCATGGCCTCAGTGAACCTGTGCCTATGGCCCATATTGCTCAGTGACTCCTGCTTGGCCCATTTTCCAATTCTTGCTTCATGTTTAAATGTTCCTTCTCAAACAAGAACATTTATACTGATGACCCATTGATTACTGTTTCACCCTGTGGTACTTCAGCTTTTGCCACTCCTGGATCTCAGGGGGGCTGAACTGAAATGCAGTTCCTCCCAAATTCCAATATACCATGTCTTGTATGCAAAAAAGATACAGAAATATATTCATTATTGAACACCATCATACATGGCTTCCAAGTAAAACCACAGGAATAAAAAATAAGTATTACCCCACTTGTACTGGCCATTTCTTCCATTTCAACTATTGCCCAATCACTGAAAACCCAATTTTCTGAATCCAGAACTGTAAAGAATGTATTACAATTACTGGAGCTAGGCAGCAGCTCAAGACAAAGCCTGATGGTTGCTGAAAGGAGGCAAATGAGGGCAGCTGCTTGCACAAAGAGGACCAGCAAGGGCTGCAGAAAATGTCAGAAGCTGAAGTTGGTTGCACTTTCTTTAAGAATTAAGGAACAAACATCAAAACGGTTATGAAACATCCATCTGAGTCCTCTGACTGCCTTTGACCCACTTGTCAATATTTCAGTTGAAATACTGGCAAAAATGCTTATGCATAGGCTACAGTGTTTAGTGCTACAAGCACAGGGCTTTGTAATGAGCAAGTATGAGAAGCTGTACTGTTTCAACAGTTTGTATTTGCAAGTTTAAAAAAAGTGTCCACTCTAGAAGTTCCAGACAAAGTTTTTAAACTCAAAGTACATCGCTGCATACATATGTCACCAATCCAGAAGCCAAAAATGATGCAACATGTTAAAGAGAAGCTTCTGCCAAAGTTTTCTGCATATTTTCTGAACTGTTCTTCTTGCAGCTCTTCTCTTCATCTAGGATTTTCCAGGTAGACACCTCTAACCAAACATTCTCACTAGCTCTTCTCCAATTTTTTGGTAGTAGGTGATGGTTCTGGCTTCTGCAAAATGGTCACAGGTGGTGTGATAAATGCTAGGAGATTATATTCATGTAACTCCCACAAGTTCTATTTTTGTTACCTTTACCATACATCCTTCGTCCCTTGTATACCTCCTCCAAATACACTTGGAGTTCACTGCTACAATTATTACTTCTTAAGAGGCAACAGAAAATGTCTTTCAACTGATGATGCCCAGTGGAACAGGACAGAATCAGTGTTCTCTAACTTCAGTCTGATCGATGAACTGCAGCAACCTGGTACTGCACAAGCACAAACCACAGCACTGACTGCAGCCAGGTTTTGTTGGCTTTTTTTTTTCCCCACCCCCAGGGCTGGAGGTGGGCCTATTCCTTTTTTACTTTTTTTTTCCTCTAGTATGTTTTTACAAATGAGTGGCCCATGGCAGCTGCCTGCCAACATGAGTATTCCGTGAGTTACAGCACATATACCATATAAAGACAAGCATGCACACAAACGTGCGAAAAATTGAAATGGCAAAGACTGTTACAAAGAAAAAAGTGTGAAAAAATGAAATGACAAAGGCTGTGGTAACAGCTTGTCTCACAGTCACAAACTGAAATAGCTCCTAGCAGTTGTAGAGTTAGAAAGAGGTAATATGATGAAAGAACTGACTTCAGACAGCCCCATTTTTTTTTTCTTTGTTCACAGGTAGTTTATCAGCAGTTGAGGGTTGTTGATACAATAAAATGTTTACAGCTAGCCAGATGTAAAGTTTGGATAGATTCAACACATCATCAGGAGACGGTCCTCCAACAAATCATCACAAGCACTATTTAAAAAAAACAAAAACAAAAACAAAAACAAACCCAAACAAACAGAAAAACCCCCACAAATAAACTTTAAATCAAAATACCTAGGATTTGAGAAGTATCAACTTTCAATGTCAGCATTCTGAAAAAAAAAAACCACAGAAATAAATAAAAAAAAAAAAAAAAGAATATTTGCAATAAAGCTGCCTAAAAGAGAAAGGACAACAGTAAGTGGAGTGCAACAAGCACTTACTTCGTTGTTGTTTTTATGTGAAAAGAGACAACATCAAGACTGTGCATCAGCACTCACCAACTCTTGGTCAAGATGTTCCCAGAAGACATTCCTATGTCACTCATGGTCACCAGTGACATTTCTCACAGAAGTACAAAACTGACAACAGAACAACTGACAACAGAACTGCCCACAGAGCAAGATTTGCTCTGCAGTATTCTCCTAGTGCCAAAGGGTGAGAGATCACAGTCCTCAACCTACAAACTGAAAGAACAATGTAAGATTTGGGAGCTTCACAAGGGCTTAGAAAACATTTTATGCCTTGTTTCCAAGCTCCAAAAGCTGGCACAGGTTTGCAGGTCCATAGCACACCTACAAACCTCACACCAGGAAAAGCGTATTATTTTGTTATACAGACTTGTATCTGAGAAGAGTATCAGAGAAATGCCCCGCCATGCTCTTCTACTGTTGTTATACTCCCCACAGACTTCCACTATCGATTGACGTAAAGAGACAGGAGTGAAACTGGATGAACTTTTCATTTTACCCAATTCGGGTAATTATATGTTTTCAGCTCCTTGTCTGATCTTCTGATGCCTGTAAGGTGCAAAGAGTAGCATTAAACAGTAATACAACAAAACCCATGTCAATAGGCCAATATATTTATTCTGTTTCAAGTAGACAGCAGTCCTAGCCCCCCTGATTTCTTATGAGCTACATGATGCCTTAGACCTGAAGACTTCCATTCTCCTTAATTCTCCATATCTAAAATAATGTGAAACAGATAATTTAGGTTACAGAGCTTGCTTCTGAAGTCTTAAAAAAGAGAATTTAAGACTGTGTTTATTAAGCATGTTTAAGGTTGAAATATTTTTTTCTTATTACTCCTGTTCCTTATGCCATCCAGTAATACCTGTACAAAGGAAAGAAGATACACAGAAGTCTTCCCCATGTGAAGAGAGAAAGTGCGTACAGGAAAGAAGATTCCATGAGCTTTCCACTCAAGGACCATTGCTCTATTCACTGTGCTAATTTTCAACATAGCCCGTTTCTATTATAACTGCAGACTTCATGATTTAAACTTAGATCTTTCAAAAGGTCAAGTTTTCCCGTTATTTATCGTAACTGAAAGTCATCTGCAAAACACAGAACTATAGCATCTCATTGCAAAGCAATAGCAGTACTCCAGATCGTGGCAGAAAATCTGTGATCAGCTCAAGATAAGTATTTCTTGAAACACCTTATCTTGCCAGCAGAACAGGAGGAAAAGAAAGGCCTCTAGGACAGAAAGACCAGGAAGAGCAGCCAGCTTAGTTCTTAAGGAAAAAAAATAAAACGCCTAACAACTTTTCCTGAAAAAATTTTTCTTTGTGCCAACAATCGTATTGACAGCCCATTTCATATTGGCAAAGATATGAAAATCTGAATTAGCTACTGGTAATTACTGCTCACAAATCACCAAAATCTCATGATTTCACATCTCATTGTTTTTCCCTCCCCTTAATTAATCAGGAGTTCCAAACTGACACACTTTCTATTGTAACTGATATTTAAAATAATACTGTCAAAACTGTAGCTTTTTTTTTTTGAAGGATTACCTTTAGAAAAATCCTAAAACTCAGCCTAAGAAATTAATTGACATTGTTAACTTCACCCACTAAATAAACCATCTGCTATTGGAAGAAATTAAACAATTGCATATTAACTACTAGATTAACAAATGCACTGTGACTTCAAAAAAACTACTAGGCTATCAAGCACAGTAAGTTGCAATAAGGAGTCCTCCCTAACATATCAATATAGCGACATACAATATGCCACAATTTCAGGAATGGACACTGTAATTGTTTAGAATCTATTATAATAATGAACACTGGACACACACACAGAGAATCCAGCAAAATGGCAGCCTCACTCTAGAGGCATTTAGCACTTAGACTAGAAACTTTCAGAAAAGCTCTCCTGTTCAGAAAAATATATGCCCTTTTTATGCTAGGGATACTGTTGAACCTTAGAGTGAAAAGTTAAAACAGCCGTGTTCTACCTATCACAGTTTTCATTTATTCTTCCCGTGCATTATTTTGAAATTTTAACAGAACTAGTTTAAAAGCACTAAAAACAAAACAAAGCTTTCTGTGATGCAAATGAAAAAATTCCTCGTAGAGCACCCATTCACTGCACTGCTTAACATACCACTGCTTGCAAATGCCTTAGGGCTGTTTCTGAATGTAAAGGGTAGCTGTACTGAGTTCCTTCCCGAAATGGAGAGGGCAAACAGAGCACGCACAAGATACGCTGAATTACATCTACTCCATTACTGAAGCAGTCTGCGCTCCCAGCCATTGTTCCACCTGAGCAAAAAAGCAACAACTTTTGTTGCACAATTTACTCATGTAGAGATGAATTCATTAAATAGTTGCTACAACATGGTCACCCAGGGAGAGAATGAGCACTAATGAAAGATTGGAGTAGTTGGCTTCACCTTCACATTTCCTATGCAAGAGATTAAATAATTGTACTTATTCTTACAGTAAGTTTGATTCGGAGAACAAGCAGAGTTGTTTCTCTTAACTTTTCACTGACACCAGAACTCGGTACTAATGCAGCACCAAGGTAAGCCCATCCAGGTAAAACTCTACAGAACGATTTTATCTTTCCTATCAGCCTGACACCTTAAAGAAAGAAAAACAAACACACAAAAATCCACCAACCATCCAAGAAAAAAAAAAAAAAAACACAGAAAAAACAAACAAAAAACCAACCCATACCAGACCACCAAACATTGCAGGCCTAAGGCGCCATTTACAAGAGAGACATTCAAATTTGTAGTCTACTGTATACTAGTTTTGTTTTCCTTAAATAAATTTAGAAAATAAAACTTGAATTTTTTGTTTGTACTGAACAGTGACAACTCACTTCCAAGCAGTAATACATACCTCTTGTCTCTAAGAAGTTACCTAATATCTGAGTTACCTTTCTACAATTCTATCAACCTTTTTAGGGGTATTAAAAAAAAAAACCAAAAACAAACAAAAGAAAAAAAAACATAAAACAACAAAAAACATAAAAGCAAGTACAGTAGGGTTGTGAAGAATAGGCATTACTTTCAGTTGCATGAAACACTACTACTAAGATCGACCCTTGTGATTTCTCTGTTCCTCTTAAAGCCCTGTTCCTGGCATCAGAAGACTGGATGAAAAAAACCCAAACATATACAACAATAGCTTCAGCTCTTACGTTAGCAAACAAAAGCCTGGAAGCATCTTATAAATATAAATTAAGGAGGTAAAAAAACTGGACAGTGAATAAAGTAAGCCAAAAAATGCAACATCCTTTAAAAATCTGAATTTAGTCTACAATCTTGTGATCCTAATTTTTTATATCATTTTGAAGGACTGGCCTTTAAGATTCAATTAAGGCTATGACATTCACCCTGACTTTGGGAGAGAGGCAAGGACATTAGAGACAGCTTACTTGAGAAACACGTGCTCATACCTTCCAAACTAGAGTCAGAACTATGTTTTACTTTTGCAGAGTTCTCAGAAAACATATCCCTTAATTCTAAACTTGACAGAGAGTAATCCTACTATGAATATGAAATGCCACTGCTTTTAAACTGCATAGTTATGGTACATGACAGCAATGTAATACATTGAAGTAACTGCACTGTATCAACATACTCTGTTTTAACTGATAAACTCAGGCAAGTTTCTTGTAAAAATGTATTTAAAAAAACACTCCAAAAATCACAAGTACATGAACTAAAAATGACCTGATTCATCTAATCTTTCTTTGCCAATAATACATACAGCTATACAGCATAGTTCTATATAAATAATTTTGCACATATTCTCATCTTAATAGAGGCCCTCATTAAAGCCACATATGAAAAATATGTTTGTAATTTAGTCTTATACAGTCTTTACACATTTTAAAAAAGACAAACTTCACTAACAGAAACTTCTCAAAGTAGTTCAAACTAAAACATCCTTCATGTCAAGAGGCAAAGAAAACAATTTGTACATCTGAACAACAAAATCTGGAAACAAAAGTAAGGGAGACAGGAGGAAAAAGATGTTATCATCATCCTAGCGGTTTGAAAACATGACTAAAGAGGATAAAAATACACACAAAATTGACTAGTATTAACAAAATAGATGTCCCTGCTGTTCTGAAATCATCTTACAGTCTACAGCCTAATAAACAGCTAGGTATCAAAGCTACTGAATTTCAACTTACTGGTCAGCCCTTTTTATTACCATAGTAACCACAAGTCAGAACAACAGAAATAACATTTGCCTTCTGCATATGTAAAGACCATGTTATCTTTTCCAAATTTAACTCGTCTCCGAGACAACATTGCCTTCCATCTTCATCAACCATTTCCACACTACAAACACAGCCCATTACACAAGTAAACAGTTTCTTTTCCTTTGTTTTCATCCCACATTCTCCACTAGCTTTTCCAGTTCTCTCCTCTCACGATGTATTTCTTCCCAGTCTCCCCAAAGAAACACAAAATTGTACAGCACTAATTCAGTAGATTTACTTAACTGATTTCTCTATAAATTAAATAGCATACTTCTTCAGTATCATTAGTGAAGACAGTTTGGTAAGTGGTATTTCAGAAATCTATTAGAAATTCCTTTAGAAAGGACTATAATAGTTAATCTATGCTGGTTAACAGTTTGGCCATTCTTTCTTTACAAAGGCTTTCAAACTCAAATTAACACCAAGATAGAACAGTAACTACTGACATAGTCTCATCTGGCCTTTTGTAACCTAAGTAAAATTTCAGTTCCATTTTCAGAAAACAGACTGAACGGGTACCAAATTCATCCTCCATCTCCTAATGCAACTCTTCCATTTTTTGCTTTATCTTATCTGTTTCTCTGAAAGATAAATAGGAAAGTCTGCATTATCTTTGCCTGTATCATGCTCCAGTGTATCATCATACGCTTTCATATCCCAGACAGCAAATGCACATCATTTTTTATGGCAGTCTCTCCAGACTATTTATTGTCCAAAAGTTTTGATAATTTCTAATATTCATGTACCACCCACCCCCTGCCTCAAACAATCATAAAAGGTCTTTTAAATTATTTTAGAATCCTTCCACAATTCACCATGCCTTGAAGTCCAGAGTGTGGGATATGCAGTCACTAAGTTCATCTTTGGAAGCTTACACAGCAAATTTATTTGTATCTAAGGTGTATAGATGCCAAAACGCATTAGTCCAGTAAGTGCTCAGTACACTCAAACATGTGCATACATCACAAAGGTGTACACATGAATCATCAGAAGACTTCTCACCACAAACGATAGTTTCAGAGACACTTTTCATGTACTAAAGCATGACTTGTACACGTCCTCCTAGTTTTATCTGGTTCCTGTCAATGAGCTTTTGAAAACTCAGAGCAATACTTGTAATCTTTCTTTTGTCTGATTTTCAGGAAAGAAAACTGTTGGTTCTGCTATTTTTTAGGTATTTCAGTTTAATATTTGTAAAAGCTGGAAGAGCAAGAAGGTAATAGAATCAATGACTAACCCTTCACATGATAAAGATCACTTAATTAGGAAAAAAAAAAAATTATAAGCAAGCTTTAGGCCATTACACTGAACGGGGTACAGCTATCTACCTGAGATGCCGGCATGTATTTTATTAAAAGTCTTTTTCGTCTATGTTACATATCAAAACAGAAAACTGAAATCTGTTTTCCTAGACTCAAGCCAGTGTATATTAATAACTTAAATGACATCCACAGGTCCAGATGATCAAAAGTATCTGAACATTGGGTTATAGATTATCAGTAACTCCACCTTCTCTAAACAAAGTTTTCTAAACTTTTTCCAAACAACCATAAATATCCAGAAGAGTAAAAGTGACAGATGATAATTAAATCTGTTGACAACAATAACCCAAATGAAAACAAGAGACACCATAAGCAGAGACACTAAGCAAGAGACACCAAGAGACACCAACCTCCAGTTGAGGAACATTCCAAGAAAGTTATTAGATACCTATTACTGGCACTTGATGGATAAAGCCTTATCACAAGAGGGAATGAAAGAACTAGTCTTTTTGCCCCTCACATGAAAATTGTACATGGAATGTTACAGTTTTAGCTCTGAACTAATTTTGATTTAAGGTACACACTGGGTACTTATTCAGTATTTATTCAGCTGTTTTGCTACTGTTAGCTATTACTTTACTTAAAGATTAAGTAAGTACAAATAATCAAAAGCAGAAACTGTTCACAAATCCATCTGAAAGAGAATGAATCTAAAGTAACTTAATGGGTAATCACTCTAAAATCAGGTTTTCTTCACTGCTGTTGTGGAGATATAGACTGTGTCGTGCCACCCACGATACAGTTTGTTGATAATTAAGTTTTAATTTTATGTTTAGAACATGTTAAAAAGTTTGCAGCCATAGAACTGGAAATAATATTAAGGTATCACAAATGAAAAAACAGTTCTTAGGTTAATCAGAACAACGGCTGGCTCCCTTCACGATCAGGCAGAAGTCTTAGAGTGATCTGCACGATAATTCTGCAAAACACCATAAAAGGTCAAAATATAGTAAGTTTGACAACATAAAATATAAGTTTCATAACTTCCTGCT
>NW_010528120.1:16471-49592 GCF_000687285.1 Phaethon lepturus
TAAAAGTACCTGAACTGAAATAGCACAGAGGAGAAAGAATAACAACACAGACATCACACGAATCAAAGACAGGCCTTCTTCCTATAAGAACTATGCTTATAGGAAACAATGCATCTCATGTTTAAGAATCCTGTATTCTGTCTTTCCACATTACTAATTCAGTCCCATGCTATGATGAAAGTGATACTAAGAATTTTTTTGCAAGTAATTTCTCAGATCCACAGGGAGAGTTTTCTACACTGTCTTGCATGTTTTCATTTCCCATTTTTAGTTTACTCATCAGTCATTTTTCAAAGATTCCTAGTTCTCCCATAAACTTGGCTGAAAAGCTGTTTCAAATACAAGACAGCATGTATCATATGCCAAGGCAGGCACTGATTTTGCAACAATTAAGGGACACACTGTTACCACAGTCTGTGGGAAGAGTGACATTGACAATTCTGAGTTTTAGCATATGTGAATACTCTGTGAAACTACACAGGCAGTGAAGCTTTCAAAACTGCAAGCCAACTAGTACAAACATCCATTTTTGGGCAGCTTGAAGTTGTCAAGCCTAATGTCAATTTTATAGCAAGATCAATATTTAACCTCCCCTCCTTCCTACTAAAGCAAGCTGAGAGAAGAGTCCCAGACTTTTGACTCTTCGTAGCGTAGCCACAAAACCCCTATCTTACTAGAAGTCAAGGAAACTGCAGAAACTGGTGGAGAAACTGATCATGAAAGTCTCTGCATTTCTTTTCCACAGGTTCAAATAAACCTACAAGATAACTAGTGAGCTGAGGAATTAATTCAGATCATTTCTGACTGCTCTTTGCAAAAAAATAAGTGATTCAATTCCATGTTATTAAGGGGTATGATTTTCACTGGCACTGAATGGAGTGGATGTATGTCAGTGAAAACACTATGTACTAATTAAAGAACCCCTTGAATATCGGCAAGTACAAAGTCTGTCAAACTCCTCTTCTCCTCCCACTAGTGCCACCTGGTCATATAAATGCATGCTCCAGTTCATGCTCCAGATGGGTGCTTAGGCCCTTCACCATTCACAAGACAGAAGGACCTATGCCAAGTTCAACAGAACTATAGCAAATGCTATTCTTTCAGAAACTATGCTTAATCCTATCCTGGGTAACATTTTGTAGCCTTGTAAGGTGAGCTTTGGCTTAATCTTCAATAAGATGACAGTTGCATATTATCTTCGCAACCTTAACCAGAAAATACTAAAAATTATTTTCGAAATTAAGATGCCAGTCTTATAAAGTGTTCTTCTTGAGATACATACTTTAAATTCACATGTACAAGACTCTGATGTGAATAAGGGCCAAATCACCACAACAGCAACCTTTCAGAAAAAAGGCTTTTTCCTTCAGAGAAATTCTACTGAGAAAATAGAAATTACCTACCAATCAGAAATTAGCATTTATAAATTTATGGCATATACAACATTAACACACACATGTTGAAATAAAAGCTGACATTTAACTTTATCCCTATAAGACGATGCTGCAGCACACTAGTTCAAAGCCTTGTTTCAGTGTGTAGGTAGAAGCAGAATGCTGAATGTTTGCACAGGGCTGGAGTGGACTGCTGAGTCTTGTATGAGGGCTCTATACTGGAGTCAGCTGCACTGCCAACCATTTTTCATCAGTATCTATGGCACAGGCAGAAGGTTAGAATGCACCTGAAGTGTTGTGAGCTGTTGCAAAACCACTAATTCATACCCTATGGACACAGATTTAGTATCTGATGAGGAATTCACTACATTCAGGTGACCTTTCTCTGGTTTGAATTGTATTGTTTCTACTTCATCAGCACTTGACAATGGGGATTTAATCTTACTAATCAGAAAAGGATTATATTGTGTGACCTGAAGCACTAATGAAAGCTTTTGATGTGCTTCACACATTTAAACAGATGTGACTCACATTGATAGGCATATAAAAAGATCTGATACTTAAATATGCTCTTTGTTTTAGAATAGTTTGTATTTGTCAGTTGTTCAGTGTAATGAGATTTAGTTCCACCAGGGAATATTGGGGGGTGGGGAGCCACATGTGGGTTCTGATCCAGCGAGTTTCCACATTGTGTGCCAGTAACAGTATTTGTGTGGAAAAAGAGAGTAAGAAGAAAAAATAATAATAATAATAAAAAAATCCCTAACCAGTGAGAGCATAAATCAAAAAATCTTCATTTAGTCATTTATCTTCAAAACTGTAGGTGACCTATTTATAACATGACAATGTTAAAATCATGGCTTTAGAATATAGTTTCTGAAATAATGAGTTATAGTAGATTATTAAAATCCCCAGATAAACTTTTCAGATAGTGGTTCTCCTACCATATTTTATGTGTTAAGTGAAAAAGAAAAATATTGATTAGAGAAACACTACTCTGTCTAAGGCCATCCAAAAGAACAAAATCAGAAATTGTACAAGAAAAACATGTATTGCTCCTAGCCTCTACGTCAGTATGCTTAAAAGAATTAACAATACACAGGAAATCTTATTTCCTAGACAAATTTTCACCATGGCCACTGGTTAGACTTACCTTCCTGTATTACTGTTGACTCCCAATAACTTCCTGAGCGAGGTACTGATATTTTGCTAGGGTAAGCTTCAGACAGCTTGCCATACACATTAGAACACCTTTATTGCACCTACATGATTATATTTCAGGAAAAAATACTTTGTGTGTTTCATTGGCTAAAAACACGCACTCTTAAGGAAAAAAAATACCTCTTTGTGACAACATACTACTGCAAAAGTAATTCTTTGAAAATACTGCCCTATCACTACTTGAATATATTTATCACTTAAAGTTTAAAAAAGTGCTCAGCTGAATTCATTACTAGTAACAATTACATCAGAGACCTGCCAAATGATACCAACTAATGAAAACACAGCACAGAATATAAACTCCAAAGCTCAGCCTGAACTGAAGGATAACTTGAATGACTCAGATGTACAGCACTATGCTATACGCTAAAAGAGTTTTTCAAACTTTTGACCCACCCACCGCTCCCCCCCCCCTTTTTTTTTTTTTGCAGAAAGTGTGACAGAAATATACCATTATCTGACCAGATTTTTTACTGCAGAAAGCATTAATTTTCAACTATGCTATAAAGACAGGGGTGGGGAAACTTTGTTGCAGTTAGGGAGAAAGAAGGCAAAACCATAAAGAATGACATACACTTGCAAGACTTACACATAAGATTATTTCAGTCAAGATGTGACTTTGTTTTGTCTATCTTTCAGTTCAACAGCATTGGTACACTACATAGAAATCAGTAACATCTCTACCTTTTCCTCTTGAAATGTCAGAAAATAAATGGGTTACTCTAAATTATGAGAAAAGATTACATTTGATGGACTGCCGCTACACCTTAGAACCTCCCAGTATTAGATCTGCAAATTCCTTTTTAATTTTCAGGAACCAAGTTCTAATCAAGCTGGTACCAGTAAAGTCTTCTGGGATGAAGTGCACACGAGCATTTACAGTAATTAGAACTTGTAAAAAGTGAGAGATAAACTGTTGCAAGGCAAAGACTTGAAATGAGATAAGCAACTGTTCTTAGAAAGAAGCTCCAGGTATGATACCGAGAAAAAATGTGGAAACCTCCACACCCAGTAATTAAATTTCTTGGAGGAAAATTACTGTACTACAAGGAGGAACTTTTGGTACACTCTTCTGAAACCCTGAAGTTAAACAGTTGTGCCCACAGGACTATGCTTGACAAAAAGGAGGCTGCATGTCCAAGAGCAATGAAGGATTGTCTTGCAGAAAGACAGACATGCTAATGACATAAGGAACTTACTCCTTTTTGCATCTATTAGAGAAAAAGATTAAACATTAACAACTCATTGTTATAGTATCAAACTCTTACTTACACTCGACCAACACTACATCTACTTTTTTCTGCTTTTTCCCTTTCTGCCCTACTAAGTTCTCTTAACACGCTCCTTGGTACGCTTCTGTAAAGCGGAATAGATTCACCACACTTTACTATGTAGCATCATTTCTACGTAACTGAGCATTTCACTAAACTAACATGTCTACAATATTTTAAAAAATTCTTTCTAAGAAAAAAAGATTTCAACTGATTGAAATAATCAAAACAAAAACAAAATAAATAACACTAAGTATTTCCCTCGTTGCAATTACCTGGGTTTGTAGGAGAAAGGTAAAAACTTTTGGTCGTATCATTAAAGTCTCCTGCTGTTTCACTTGTTACTTAAAAATTTGGAAAATACTTGGGCACAAAACTATAGTCATGTCACTGCCCTGTTTAATAGTTCCAAAAATTGCCCCACTCCTTATTTTCCACGTTCAATTTAAAAGTTCAGAAAGAGCTTACAAACCACAGCTGGATCCTCAAAAACATTTAACATTTCATTTTTCCTTTTCTTTCTGAATTTGATTAACAGCTTCAAGAAGTTCACCAATACAGGAAGATATATCTTAGAACTTGTTGAGCTACCATGCATTCTGCCTTTTTTCATTTGATCCCACACAATTAAAACAGCAAGGTGGTATACTTATTAAATTTTTATAGAGATTGATTCCTGCAGAGACTTCAAAGACTCCCCCCGCCCCCTTACAGAGATATAATTATACAAAACCCCCAACTTTTTCTTTGCTGAGAAAGCCAAGCTTTCTCCACAAGAACTTTTGCTGCTTTTCTGGGTAAAAATAACCATGTTCTAAAATTTTTACTATTTATGCTCAAAATATAATTATGGTAAACAGTGAAGCATATTGTCATGCCATTTTGATAATGTGTCAGAAAGACATCTGACAGAATTACCCATAATATCCCTACTGCCAAATTTGTGAGATATGGACTGGGTAAGTAGACTATGATGGGATGGAAAATTGTCCAGACTGTTAGAATCCAAGGGCTGCAATCAGCAGTGCAAAGTCCAACTGCCAATCAAGTACTAGTGGCATCGCTCAGGGATCAATACCCAGGCTGAAACTGTTCAACAGCTTTGTTAACAACCCGGACCACAGGATACAGTGCACTGAAATTCATGGCAGTGGCCAGTGCACGGGAGGGCAGAACTGTTACTCAGAGGAAAGTTGACAGGCTGGAGAACTGGGCTGACAAGAACCTCATGAAGTTTAAAAAAGGTAAATGCAGAGTCCTACATCTGGCATGGCCTAACTCCACACAGCAGTACAGGCTAGGCAGTAAATAGCTACAGAACACCTTTAAAGAGACTTAGTCCTGGCAGACAAGTTGAACATGAGTCCTCAGTGCCCTTGCAGTGAAGGCCGTACACATAGCAGGCTGTATTAGCAGAAGAGTGGCTACCAAGTGGAAAGAAGTGATTCATTATGCTCCTCAGCATCCATGAGACCAAATCTAGAGTATTGTAGCCAGTTTGAGCCCGCCCCCAGTATGAGGCAGACACTGACATACTGCAGTGTGTTGTTCAGTAGAGGCCACAAAGATAATCAGGGGGCTGGGAACACATGACCAAGGAAGAGAAAAACTCTGAAAAAAATTCATAACCAGATGTAATGCTGAGTTAAACCTGCAACTTTTTACTAAGCTTATTCCTATTAGAAAAGCTATATGCAAAGGAGTCACTCAAGGAAAGTACAGAGTACACTGTGACCATACTTACTTAAAATAATACCAAAAATGTGTGTATGACACTGCTCTTTCACAAGCAAAAAACACAGTGATTTAATACGTATAAAGCATATACATATATACTTCTTACTTGTGTACCATTAATAAGTGCCAGGACCAGGAGAAATTGTACTCAACCAGAAACATTGCTAAAATGTTGGGCTACTAAAAGGGAAAATAATTAAAAGAAATACTTCAATTGTGTATGTAGAAGTACAATTACAGTTGTAGAATCATGAAAAATGAGCAGTAAAGCTACTAAGTACTAAGTACAATAGTGTATTAACACAAACACTACAGCAACTGAATTAATTCATTTTAATTACTTCAAACCAGTACAACATGTATCAATTTAAACTATTGAGTTAATATGTGATAAAGTGCAACTAAACATTGATGCACAAAAAAAAACCACACAAGAGATGAACAAGTCATAAAATTCTACACTGAACAAGTTAGCAAACACTAAATGCAGTAACATTTTCAAAAATCACAAAACTGAATCAGGCAAAGCTGATGAGATAAAACTGAATAACCTGACTTCACTTTTTTCTTGAAGAAAGGGGGTTGCTTTTTAAAATTTATTTTAAATGTCCTTCTGTTATGTAGAAATACAGAAGACTAATTTGGGTATAATTTTAAAGCATAAATCACCAACTCTTAAAACTTTTAGTTGTCATTTTAATTCATTAAGATTGATGAACAGTTGTTACCGGTTTTGCAGAGTAGAAATCCTTTAAACCGGCTGTACAGAAACAATCAATGTATTTTGACAGCTATTCCCATAGCATCACTGTCCAGCAAGACCTACTGTTCCTCTTTCCTCCCCCAAGTTGTTTAGGAAAGCTATGTTTTCAGTCTGGCGTATAATGGACTTTTTTTTTTTTTTTTGCTTCCCCCAACTTTGCAAAGTATTGATGTTACGTTATTTCAAGATTTTCTTAAGGCAAATATACCTTATTCTTTCGTTTTGACAGAAGAAAAAAATATTGGTATACAAATTTGCATCCCAGCTGCAACTTGCCTATAGCCCACTAAAAAAAAAAAAAATTTCTACTTCAAACTCAATTTCTCAGTGAAATTCAGGGCTTTGATTAAAAATAGTGTAAAAAAAATGTAAAATTCTTACTGAAGCTGTAGTTAAAGGTGGATAATGTCATACATAGTAAGAACATCATACTACCTACAAAATTTCTAATATTCTGTTCACCAACGGAAATAAAAGAAACAAACTTTTAGGTCACTGACCCACCTGAAAGTAAAAAATGTGTAGGAATTTGATGTTTTCTACAGCAAATATTCAATTTTGAGCTCAAACTCAGGGAGAGTGTTATTAGACAAACCCCTTAATCCATGTCTAGGGAGGTACAAGAAAAAGCTAGAAGGCAAAGTCACTTGAGTCGTACACACAGAAGCCCAAAACCACCCCTGTGTCACTCTGCCACACTTGTTAAAAATCATTGAATTGCACAGAGCTTTAAGTCAGTAGTTGGACTGGCTGCAGCCTGAGCTGATTTGGTCTTTCTTAAAACATTCTTTGTAAAGTCAAAATTACATGTGATCTGTTTATTAGCACAGCAAAGCTCAAACAAGAAGTCCAAGGACAGAACAGTTATATTATGCTTAATGGTGCATGTGTATTCAATATCATTAGATCCTTATAAATAACAATAACAGACAGCATGAAGGAAATGTGGCTTAAGGAGGGTTTGTCTGTCCTATATATATTCCAATTAGTACTGTCAGAAATAAAGCTCTTCGCTCTACCAGTTGTCTGACAGGGCAACTGCCAAACCACCAGCTCTAGTACTACCACCTGCCATGGCCAGAGATCCTCAGCAGTCCACAGCCTGCCACAGCCACAGCTTTTAACATCACCTGCAGCAACACAGCTATGACTACTATCATTTTGTCTAACAAACAAACAAGCCACCACCAACAACCACCACCACAACCACAAACCCATAAGCAAAATCACTAGCCATTCCCATTTTCAGTGCTTTAACTGCTGATACCAAATACTGCCTGGTAATTCTAAAACAAAATTGTGTTTGGTGCCACAGCACTTGGGTGCTTATCAAGTACTGAAGTCACTATTGATTACAAACTGACATTAATATAATTGTTTTGATATGAGAAACCACAGATGACACTGACAAGGAAACAACGAAGAGAGAAAAATAAGTAGCAAGACATCCAGTTCTGTAACACCTTATTCTGTTCTATTCAGTTTACTAATTTAAGCTTTCTCCAAGTACATCTGAGGCACTGCAGAACTATACACGCAAGAGATGACAATCACTTGACATTTACCTATAATTATTCTGAATAGTGTCAGTAAAAACATTTGTGCTTTAAAACATCACTTTGTCTCCTGAAGCACTGCAGCAGCACGAGGAAGGACTAGAGAGTTAAGCATCAGTTATGTGTGTGCAAAGCCTAAGATTACACCTATTAGATTCACATCAAGATGTTTAAAAATAAAACAGAGTAGCTTTTCAGTGAATTAACAGCCATCTTTATAATAATTCAAAAAACACTCTATCTCTAAATGTGGAAACAAAAACAAACATGCACACAAAATACCAACGGAGAGGAAAAGAAAGATTCAATCTACTTTCTGGATACAGGCTGCTTCACAGGTTACAGCCTCTAGAAGTGAGAGTGATAAAACGTTTAACTATCAGTTTGCCAATGGGGCAAATTTTACATGTTCATTACTAAGATTTGATTTTGGCTGATCTACTTTCCACATCTGCTCCCACTCTTCAGAACATTTGTGCATAGAGTTCTGCTGGCTGGGATGGAACGCGGATGGAAACATATATTTTCTTTTTTTTGTTTGTTTTCTTTTCTTTTCAATACTACCATTAACCTATTCTTCACTTTTGCTAAAGCAGGCAACCAGAAAGTTTTGTTATGCAAATTCTACAAACAATGTCACACCACAGGCATCTAAGAATGTGAATTCTCAGTATTAAATGTTTACAATCCATTTATAAGCTAAAAATAAATTGTAAATATTATTCTAATAATAATTTCAAATAAATATATTTGAGGCAACTGTAATATGCCATTAAACATTTTCAAGAAAAACCTAGTTTCACTGACTACTTTACCCACTGTGAAGTATATATTCAGAATGACTCCTTAAGTTTCACCACTTTTTTTTCCTGCCATATTCAAAAAGCTGATTATGTCTGGCCAATGGGAATTATTCCATCAATACCATTTCCAGAACGCCCAACACATGGCCTTTGGTTTTCTCTTCCCAGTAATCATTGCTACTTGCAGAATTTGGCCTATTGGCTCATATAAACTATATGCTTATTTTTTCATCTCTTAACTACTGTTCCAAGATTTATTTTGGTTTTCTCAAACCTTCTACACAAAGGTCAACAGAAGAATCAAAGGTCTGACATGCAGTATTTTATTAGCAAATTACCTTGCTGAAGGCAATCAATGCAGTCTTGTCAGCCTTGTTATTCCCTTGAAGCATGTTGACCAACTTTCTTTTTTTTAATTACTTGCTGATCAGCACAGTTATAAAGTGTTCCAGTAATGGTACAGCTTCACAGCTTTTTTTTGTACAATGTTAATATTTAAAGCCACAACATTTGTTATTAAAAATTCCACAAATATATTGCCTAGGAGTTATTACAACCACAGAAAATGGCAGCATCATTCAGGTGTTTTTGCATGAAATTAATTTTTCCAATAACAACAATAATGTATTGAGAGAAAAATAACAGGTAGTCTTCATCTAGAACATATGTGTCGTAAACTAACCTAACAAAAAAAAGTACTTTTGTAAAGAAGATGCCAGGAGAAAGAAGGATCTCTCAGACATTCTACAGTTTCAGTTCAACCATGTTTGAGAGTATACAGCAGCAGTAACCTTCCCCTGCTGCATTTCATTTCAGAACTTACACACACTAGTTCACAAGATGTGTAACAATGCGGTTACCTATATCCCAGGGCATTTTAACTTTCAAGATCTCTGGGAGGGTGGGGGGGAGAAAACAGCAAGAGAGGTGGCTACTACAGGCAGCCTTTTTCCACCACTGCGCTCTAAGTTGAGTACACAAAGCTATAAGGGTGGCTTACTCCTATTCATGAAGCAGCATGGGCTTAACAGCTGGAAGTGGGAAGTGGGAAGAGAAAGACAAGATCTCAGCAGGAGATATTAGGATGCTAACTGGTGGAAGACAAGACAACTGGAAACAACAAAAAGCGGTCTGACAAACATCCATGAAGTTACGTATAGATGAAAAAATTCACTATACTCACTTGCCTACTTGAAGTCACATGTCAATTGTTACACAGTAAAAAGAAATAACATGACCTCAAAATACTATTGCTCCCCTCCCAATTAGTATCCTTTCTTTAAAAGGCTTCCTTAGAAATCAACAATATTCTATTCATGTTTTTTAAAGATAATTCATTTTTGCAGCACAACATTTTATTACATGCTTTAGTAGCAATGAACTTGCCCTATGTGGTTCTTGTTTTTAACTTCCACTTGCTGCTACAGAGCCAGAGAAGTTTCAAGAATTTTTAGTAAAATGTTATTTTGAGTATCCTTGATAGTGTTCAGCACTAACAGCTTCAGAAGACCCTTGGGGATAACAGTAAGTGTTTAGCAGTTATTTAGCAAATTTAGGAGTTTAGTTTTCAAAACCAGGCTGCATTTTTTGTCATGCAACAACAAAAATCTACACCTGCACAACATCATAAGTTTCTAGTTTGCATTGAGCTACAAGATGAAAATACTTGTTCCACAGCCAGTGGTAATGACACAATGCACTTACTGCAGCCTCTTCTGGAGAAGCAGAATGACAACTGGAGTACCTCAAACTTGTAAGAATCCTTTGCAGCACGTGTTTCCAGTTGAGGAAGGACAAAAGGACTAAATCTATATCCATAATCAACCTTTGACCTTGAAGGCAGAATGAGAGCAAAGATTAAACATGACATAAGATTTAGTTCTTCGTTTCAGACATTTAAAATGTATAGTTGGATACCAGTTCGAAAACCTGGAATAACTACTTTTCATACAGAAGCAAACTGGCAAAGATGAAGGCAGAATTGCTTCAGGACATATTACCTGCAGCTGATTGTGAATGGAATTTCCTTCTCCATGTTTCTACTTTTACATACTGTTACGCTGCACAACTGATTACTTTCATCTATCTACCATGTAATACAGTTGCAAAATGCGACACCAAAATTGGCCCAAATCTCATTTTGATGCAACTACAGCTTTTAGTCAGAAAAGCATTTGGACATTATAAAATTTTCAATAAGAAGTTTTAATTGCCAATGTCTGAGTTCAAGGAGACCTACGTACATTGGGTATGATTTAACAGCTAAGGTGGCAACAATTTCTTTCATGGACACAGGAAAATTAGTCAACTTTCATACAACATGTTCTTGTCATTTATGTTAATCCTAAATTAATCTTTCAAAAACAGTTTCATTTGCTTACGTAGAATGATTACTCACCCTATTTCAGACACTATAAAACTCTAGTTAAGGAGACTGCGATGTCCATTATGTGTATATACTACCAGACCTTTTCCAGCAAAACGTTCCACAGAAGTAGCTATTATTCACCTGCTGGGATTTGCTAGGATGGGTCAACAATATCCTAATACTGACATATAACATAGTCTGTCCCGAAATATTGCATTAGCAACTAACACAAAAAGACATGGAGAAAAAAACCCTCTCTATCTAGTGATTGGAAATTACTGTTGAACGTCTGACACAGAAGAGAAAATAAGGATGGATTTGTTACTGAAACAAAGCTCTCCTCTCCAACTCAAGATATTACCACACTTCCTGCCATAGATGACCTCTCACTGGGCTCTTAAAAATTCTTCTGAAGAGCAAATATTGGGTTTTATTATGTACTTTAGTTTTGGGTATTTTAGTAAAAGACCTTATGAGGCTTTAAGTCAGACAGACAAACAGTGGCCATAAATAAATTTAGGCTAGAAATCAGAAAGAGGTTTTTAACATTTGGAAGAAGAAAGCTTTGTAGTACCCTTGCAACTGGAAGACAACAATCAAGCTACTTTTACCAACTAGCACAACTGATTTATTTTCAGGCGGAGCTCTTAGTTGCACAGCTGACTAATAGCTAGGGAGAGGCGAGCTAGAAATTGAAAGAACTTTTTCAGCCAGTGTTTCCAAATTTTTCTACCCATTCATTTTGGAACAAAAGGATATGTATGTATGTGCTCCATAAACAATTCATCAAGTCATAACAAATAAATGCAGTGTGTATATTTCAAGCATGTGATAATTTTGAGATAATTTATATCACTTCAATTTAAAATATCTTCTTAGAGATATTTATGATTAAGTATCAGCTGCAGTTACTTCGCGCAAAAGAGGAAGAACACATCTGTTACTGAAAAACAGATCCTGAGCATACTGACACAGTTGGCATCACAGTGAATGAGAAGCTGGAGTGAAGGCAGAAATTCTGCCTAGGACAGTATAATAAAGTCCCTTGAGCATGGTCCCCAAAACAGAAGTTAGCACCTAAAGTATCTTACTTAACAGTTCTGTCCCTTGCTTGCATTTAAAGCTTCCTAGTATGAACTGCATAAGCTTTACTGATGATTAATACATGTATTCTTTTTGTTCTTAAACTTGGCCTAATGTTGACTTGGAGTAATCTGGTGCACATCAGCCGTATGACTCTCTCAGTTGTCACATTTTTACTACTTACAGATGGCCTTGTAAATTGTCAGTATTCATTTCCCACTGGCTATGAAGTTTGTGTGACATGATGCAGCAATTCATGCAGGATATACAGAGGCTCTACCTGAATGAGCTGGACAATGTCAAACATACAATTTACAAATACTGTTTCTAATACAAAATTTGAAAAATACTTAATATATAAAACATATTCATGTTTTAAAACATCAGGTGACCTACCCTGATATTATCAAATCATAATATATTGCAGCCCTCAAGCCAAATCCAAACAATGTTTGGAATCAATAGTGAGCAAAAAGCAGTTCATCACTCCTCACTTTAAGAGGAATTTAAACTGAATAAAGTAACTGTTGGCTGATGTATTTACTCAAAGTAACTTTTTTTTTTTAAATTTCATAATGCTCTCTGGCTCTTTTCTATGTAAATCATTTAGATACACTAGACATCTACTTTCAAAAATAAACAAGAATTCAGTTACAATTGGCCTCCTTTTTTCTAGCTCGGTATTACAAGCGAGGCCATCCATGTAACCGACAGCTCTTAAATTACTGCTGCATGAGGAGTACAAAGTACAAACAGCACTGCTTCCTTTTCCTGCAGGTTATAAAATGAAAGTGTGGCAGCTTTAGGAATACATTACAAATACTACAATACTGACATTTCTCTCAGCTAGCAAAAAGTATAAATTACCTATTCATATGAACTGTACTTGATTCATTCTCCAAGCTACATGGGAAAGGGGAAAAAATCCACCTCAGTTATGACAAAGCTTTGTAATTTTAATCCCACCAAACCGACTCACTAGAGGGCATGATTGAGCCAGAAATGTGCTCTAGTCGGTAGGGCAAGGGGTGGGGGGATGGAAGAACACAAAAAACTCTTCTCTTACAATGCAACGAAAATGGCTAGCAGAATGTTAAAATTGATTTTTATCAGAATAATCCTTTTCATCATGCCTGAAACAAGATTACCAAGATGCTTTTTAGAGAAATGTCTCTCTCCCCTCGATACCTTGAGCTGGAAGAGGTTGGATGAGGAAAGATACTTGCTAAACTGAAGTTTAATGAAGGCATGGCAAAGAAAAATCTCCCTAAAAGCCATGGTACTCATAAGCGGTCCTGGGAAAGAAGAGACTTGTCTGAAGGAATTTCTTGGAGAAGCCATGATAAATTATTTCAGTTTTGCATTGCATTTGCAAGTTGCAGTGTCTAGTTTTCACAATGACACTTCATAGCCAACAGTCTGAAAGGTAGTACTCAGTTTTCAAACAAACATATCCCCAAAGATTTGTAAGTTTATATGGAAATTCTGAGGCATCCTTTCTTGTCTTCCTCCTGCAGGAACCTCTACACAGAGTTGGAAATTATAACCACTACAGCTTGGAGGAACACAATACCTTCCCTGAAGCCAAATACCTCAGCAGTGCGGCGGGGGGGCGGGGGGAAGTAGTACTACCTGCAATTCCCTCACCTTATTTAGCTGTGTTCAATTCGACTTGTAATGCAGAGCAAGACATACAAGCCAGTGTTCTGATGGCTTATCAGTTAAAAATCTTACAATTTACTACAGTATACTGTAGTAATATTAGCAATATCTCCACTGAAGTACTGCTGCAAATTCTGTGATGGGCAGATCAACAGGAGGGACTGAATTGCTCAAGAGGATTTAGCTTATCTTCGTTCTGCTGCATCTGACTGTATCATTATTTTAAAAGCATTTCTTGTCTTCAGTAGGCAGATATTAACAACAGTGAAGAAAAATAATACAGTTGGTCTGAACGATATTTGGAAATGCTCAGTGTTAAGGATGTTAGCAGGCGAATAGATCATATTTTCTCTAGGAAGTAGTTTAACCTCTGACTTAACAGCTTTAAGGCAATTGTGCTACCTAATCGGCCACTGTATCTCTTGGTCTCCTTCCTGCAGTTGCTGAAATCATTAGTCAGGGAATTGGTGAGGAAGCCGTAGAAACTCACACTAGCAGCAGGGAATAAAAGTCTTTTAATGGTAATAACTCACACTAAAAATGACAATTTATGGCTTTTTACAGCATGTAATATAATTTATGGGATGTTACACATTGATATGTATGCCTAATGAGTGTTGTAGAAAGCCATAAATCATCAGCATTTCCAACTCCCCATTAAGACCTCATTTATTACACTATTCCAGAAGTATATCGTCACAATAACCACACCCTTGTCTTGCTTTATTAAAAGATAAGTAAAAGATAGAAAAGGTAGATATAACAGAGGTCTGATGCAGTATTAAAACCAAAAATACACTAGAGCTAATACAGTAGAATAAAGAAGAAAGATGAAGGTTTGCTGAGAAATGCATTGACTTCCTTGATCTTATTTATTTTATTAACAACTAGGGGAATACACAAAGAAACATTTCACCACATTCATCCTCTGAAATGCAACATCTCACTTAAAGAGGTAATATAAAAGGGAAAAAAAGACAGGAACACTGTCTCCAGAGCACCACAGTTCTCTCCATTGGCAACTATTGCCATACTGAATCTAGTATTATGGGTTTGCGTAATTGTAGCATTCATAAAATCAGAATCCAAAGCTCAAGAATCCAAATAGTTCAGTAGCCAGCTTTAAATAAGTGCATGTTACCTTAACAAAAAAAAACCAAAACAAAACAAAAAAAAAGCCTTAACATTGATAAGAAACAAAAAATACAGACAATTCTGATTAAAAAAAATACCTAAGAAAGAAAAAACAAAATCAGGACAAGCACAGTATGTCTGAATATTGGTTTGGGGTTTGCTTGGGTTTTTTTCTAGGCATTAGTTCCTAAGTCTCTGGTATGTATTAGTATAACTCAGACCAAAATCAAGTAAAATTTCATAACCGTTTCAGATGACACGATCCTAGATGAGATGTTGCAAGAGATGCCTGGTATTTTATTAAGGAATATTATTTAAAAAAAATTTCTCGGGGCAGTATAGAACTTCTGGTCGAACTGAAAGGAAAAGACATACACTCAGAGCTGCTAACAGCCTCAAAGGCATGGGAGAAAGTCCAACTTTTCATTCATGGCTAGGTTAATTATGTGCAAGAAGAGGGTATTTTCTAGCAGAAGAGACTGCAACTTTAACACCTATATATACATGCCATAGGCATTTATATACCAATTGGAAACACCAGGTGCATTTTCCTGCTCTGTAAGAGGCAGTCACATCTTAGGAGGGTAACCTAGCTACAGAGCAAGCAAATTTAAGTAATGCTAAGGGTTGTTTTGTCAGTGAAGACATTCAAGAGTTTACGTTGCTTTCTGCTGCTCAAACAAAACAGTTCGCCTCTCCTCAAATTTGTTAATTATAAAGCTGAACAGGAAGTGGAAAACTGGCAGAAAAAAAAATAGTCATGAAGTGCACAGAGAATAGTGCTCCCAAACACAAGACATTAGAAAATGGATACTAAACAATATGTGATTGAACAGAAAGCATTCCTTTTGCTAGAAAATCAGCATCAGAGCACTAAGTCTTGACATGACAATGACTGGAAAGTATCAGTTCCTTCTTCTCTTCACCAGTTTCTCCTCTTGTACGTATGTACACCAAGGTGGTTTTGATTTTGACCTGTCCACAGATTGGAAAGGCAAAAAACTCCCTCTTTACTCTTGGTGATAAAAAAACAATTCTTTGTAAAGCACTCCCAAGATACATAAAAATTAAATTATTCCATGCAGAAGTAGAAATACAGTCAAGAAAAAAAAGATAAAATTCTGAGAAATGTATTCACCAAGTAGATTAGTAAAGCGATGTAAGCAATGTTAGGTTTATTTTGGGTGGGTTGTTTGGGGTTTTGTTTGCATTTGATAGATTGAATCTAACTGATCTGGCAACATACAAAACAATTACAAATACTACTACTAGGAATCTTGCCCATATTTCACATACTATTAAGTGTTGAATGACATCAACTTGAAAAAAGGATGGATAGATTTTTAGAAGACTTTCTCAGAGTTTAATGACTTAAGTGTCTTAAACTCTGTTATACAGACATGGAAATGCAAATTTGCTAGAGAACACATTAGGGGAGACATCATAAAATTGGAGAAGAGAAACAACAGAAAACTTACAGATTCTTTGACAGCTATTTTTTTGAGCATTTGAAACAGATCTATGTAACTGGAGGCAGCAATGGTTACAAACCCAAACATATGAAATTCCATCTGAACACAAGAGAACATCTTTTATTGGAAGGGTCCTTAAACACTGGAATAGCCCAGAGAGGGTGTGGAGTCTCCATCTTTGGAGATACTCAAAGCACTAGACATGGACCTGGGCAATGTGCTCTAGCTGACCCTAGTGTGGTTGACATTGGGCTACACAATCTCCAGAGGCCCCTTGATTGTAAAATCTTTATTATGAGACACCAGTAAACATTTGGTAAATACAAAGTGTTATAACAATCAAAGAACCTTCTTTTAAAGTACAGATGGGGTAACAAAAACCTTTATCCATAAAACAAACTGCATGCCCATACAGCTAGAACACTATGTATGACAGAAGAATAGGTTATTTTTCAATCTTTTCTCAATACTGTAACAGAAATATGTGATTCTTAGAGACAGACTGAAAAGTACATTGGTAGAGCCAGATGAATTTTAATTTGTCCAAACTAGAGCCCGAGATTTGCATTATACTAAGAACTCTTTGGGGTATACCCTGACTAAAAGACCAAACAATTCAGCAGTTTCCAGATGTTTATTTTGCTGGGGAATTTTTAGTGTACCCCTTGAGGCAAATTAAACACGTTTGTGCTTGAACATTCAAAAAGAAAAAAAGTGCAATAAACTGGATAGTGTCTTATGGCAGTTCTAGAACTGCATAAGCAGTTCTACAACAAGTATGCAAAGATGTGTCACAAGCCATTCATTATATACACTCACACCAATGTCACTCCTGTGAGCACCAGCATGGTGCACCTGAGCCTGGCATCGGGTCCATCCCCCAGCCCAGCTCTGCTGCCCCAAGGTGGCCTGTGAGCCCCGGCATTCCAGGATGGGTACAAGACAACGCTGCGACTGTTTCACACCTCATCAGCACAGTAAGCTTCACTCGGAGCTGCTGTCTCTCCAAACATTTCTTCTTCTGGACAGTTTAATCCTTTCTGCAGATTGTCCTTCTCGCCCTCCAAGCCAGATCACTCCTTACCACTGCTGAGTAGTTACAAATTGATTTTCCCAATCAGTTTGTACCAGGACCCATGAAACCACAGCACACTTAAAACTGACTGTAGCCACTGCACAGTTTTTACCCAGATAAAAGTACTTGTCTTGAAATTCACCTGGCAATGTTTTCTCTTAAAAATCCGGCAGTTTTCTCACATGATTACCTATAGAGTATGGTATGAACAAATATTAATTGAATATACTAACAAAACCTGGAAACACTAATTGCCAGTTTGCAGGAAAAAAGCAGTAAAAAATGGTTTGAGCTACAACCAAAATACAGTATTCCATCTACAGCACACTCTTGGAGGAGAAACTCACAGAAATCTTGCATTTCTCCAAAGCACATGATTCAAGCCCTCAAGCACTTCAGTCTGCTCAGCAATGATAAAGGTTTGAGCTTTTGCTGTCACCTTAAAAACAATTTCCTGTCACAGAAATTCCATTCCATGTAAACTCATAGATATTACTGATTCCACACTCTGAAAAGGCCTCTTAACTTCTCTTTACACAATTGCAGCAACTACAATGCTACACTAAAAGCCAGAAGCAACATCTGCTAAGTTGCAATCCCTCCCAATATTTTCAACACTTTAATGATTTTATTTGGTTATGTTTTATATCAAAAGTTCAGTCTCTGTCGCACGAAAGTGCAAAAGTGCAAAAAAGCAGTTGCTGCTTTTAGTAAGAATTGCTTAACTCCCTTCAAGACTTTTAGTTGGGATGAGAAAGCAAAACCAGAACAACCCAGCCCCAAGCAAAGAAATTTAAAAAGAATATTTATTAATTGTATAAGACAATCTGTGGAAATTATGGAAAAACTTGAGGAAATTACCAATAAACCATCTATGTAACATCAGCTATCTTGGTCTGAAACAGAACAAGAACACCTGTCTTCCAATATGAAGTTCACAGTCCTATTAATTAGACCAAAGAAATCTAACAGGAAAATCTTGCGACATGCAAACAAACCTGAAAGAAGTGCCACTTATTTGTTCTTTATTCTACCTCTACCAGCAGAGGCGAGTTTTCACACACACAATATGAGTTTCTTCCATATATCAGATTTTAGCCATTAAAATTGACAGATTATATTGAATAGATATGCACTCTTTAAACAGTGAAAATTATTAACCACATGAATGTTAAGTGCAATTTACTGCAAGGTAGCACTTCTGGCCAAAGCCCCTTTTGCTAATAAGGTTGAGAAATTTAGGCCATGTAAGAGTAAACTAGTGAATACGATTCAGATAGTGCTTTAACTCATTCAGTAGCACCACGCTACAAATCCTCAAAACCATTAAACACAAAAAACAATTAAGAAAATGAGCACTTGGATTTGTAATTTTTTTTCCAAGTTTTTGTTGTGTCGTATCAGAAAGAAGAAAGCTGAAGGAACATTGATGAATTGTACTTGGAAACAACATTTTGAATACCAGGAGTGAGTCAGCATTCATTAGGAAGATTTTTGGTACCAGACCAATACCAAAACCACTGAGTATTTTCCCATTTGTATTCCATCACTTCCAAAACTAGGTACTGAGAGAATTGATCCTTCTGATGATGCATGAGCTATACTAGATTGGATGAAAAGAACGCAAACACACACACAGTTCTGCAACCAAAGATGCACTTCCTGCAACATCCAAATCATATGTAAAAATAAAAAGCGGTGATGAAAGCAAGCAGACTTTTAAAATTACTTAAAAACCAAACAGGGAAAGGAAAAAAAAAAATAACTCTCAATTAATTTAAAAATCCACTTCCTTGGAACTTGCTAGTTCTGAAGGGGTAAAACACACACAAAATCATTGATGAAACTTTGGCTTCTGCAAAAGCCATTAAAATTAATATTTCACATTTATTGCAAGAAAAAAAGTAGGAAGTATCTTTTTTCTGAGTGAGAAATCTCCAGTCTCCCAGGAACAGAGTTAAGAAATAAGCGATCAGGTATTGTAAGCCTCTGAATCAAATTCCAACTTCAAATCCTCACTGTGTTTTCCCCAGCTATTGTGAGTTATCCATTTATATTGTATAATAAAATTTATTTTTCTGTACAGTAAATTCTATTTATCCTGTTCCTTCTGTCTAACTAAATATACTTTAGCCACACACTGCTGCACTTAGCTTTTGAATATAAAGGATGTAGGCCTGGCAAAGCTAGCAAGTGATTTTTATTTTTCTCTGACCAGTTACCATTTCAGTTGGCAGGTTGCTCTCATGCTGCAGTATTCAGCCTTCTGTCTGAAATGAGATATTTGTTATATGCAAATATGCTGTACTTTTCTGTAGCACCCAGTTTACAAATACAACTTGCTTAATACAAATCAGAAACAACTTACATTCAATCCTGTCACCTTTACAGTCCCAGTTCAAGACTCGGTTCCTAACGTGCATTTTCATAGAAAAATATACCAGCAGTTTTTGGAAATTACAAGGGTAACAGCCAACTTGTTTTATCATCTGCCAGGTTTATGTTCTAAGATTATTTATGAAAGTATAACATATTACAACAGCAAAGGTTTTTTTCCTTTGTTCTTATAGAGCCGAAAGGACACTAAATTTGCAAGGGGAAGAGACATGACTTTTGCAGCAGAGCAGAGCTGCTACATTTCCAGATGCCAAGAGTCAGTTAACTTCAAAACATCTTGCAACTGATCTCCAGACTTCATCACCAATTAGTATGTGGCGTTACTTTGGGCTAGGAAGTACTTACTCTACACAACTCTTAAGAACTACATTGTAGGAGTTGCATTTTAAGAGACGGAGAATACATTTCACTGAAGCTAAGGACTCCAAAGGACTTAATTGTTTAACAGTATTGCCTTTTCCAAAGCAGCTGTATGCTAAGCACCATACAGCAAAACCAAAGCATTATTAAATACTATTATAATGGTTATCTACAAAGTCTTCAAAATCCTGCAGTCAGAACTGAAGCCGAAGTCCACGAAATTCTACAAAATAAGTTAGAAATAGGAATTCTACCTTCAAGTTTCAGGCACAGAAGCTCCTCTCCAAGTAAGAAGAGCCATCACCTCAGTTTCCTGCAGAAAGAACAGTGCAGACCACCTTGACGGTAAAAGGTCTGCTGCTCTCCGATAAATGTGTTCCTGGCATGTCCTGGAGAGTTACAGAATTTTAAATCAACATCAATTGTTGATCCTATGGAAAGCATCAGTATTCCTCTATTTGCCACTCCTTTTTTTCACCACATTTCTTGAAAGCACTGAATTTGTGACTATAAACTTATATTAACTTCTCCTTGCAAAAACCATTCGCAATAGAGAACATTCTAAAATTACAGAGGTATCATTTTAGACTTATGTTACTACTTCCACAATGGTCCGTAGGTTTCAAGACTACAGTATTGCAAACACAACTACTTTTGCCAATTTGGAGTTTGTTACAATGAATACAAAGATCACATAGTCCTACATGCTATTAAAGTGACTGCAAAATAAACAAATCCCACCAAATTCCAAGAGGAACCTTCCTGTCAGTTCCAAAGCAATTTAGCACCCAAACTGCCAGCAAGCTAAAACAACAAACTGGAAGAACTTACGTTATGAATTTAAAAACCTGTGCCCAGGTAACTGTTTTATTTCCTCAAAATTATAAACTTTCCTGGTGGAATGTGTCTGTGCATCCATGTGTTTAGGTACTCCAAACAGTTAAGCATATTAAATTATGAATAAATTAATATTTTGCTTATTTAAGTCTGTTTCTACCCTTATGTATTCAATTTAGAGATTTACACCTCAGCAGTGCAGCAGCTGCAACATTACAGTTGACTAAATAATCAAGTTAGAATAGCTGATGGTTTAGCACTATTTGATGAGTTTAATTGATTTATAATGCAGATCAGCACCAATAAACCAAATTAATAAAATCTGTGGAAATTAACATGCCTTTCTTTCAAGAGCAACAGAATTCTGCATATACTAACCTTTAATCATAGAATCTTTACAATAATACAATACTAAAAAAAATGTTTAAAAATATGTAAGAAATGGTTATGCAAATTTTTATATAGGAAATTAAACTCTTCATAGAAGCTTTTTTCCTTCACCAAAATGAAAAAGTCCAAATCAATCAGAGGTAGTTCGCACTTGTTTTGAAAAAGCACATGCTACAGTCCTAGATGGACTACAGCTTGTACCTCTTAGACTAAGTAATTCAGCACTTTCCAAGCTAACCATGGAGATGCTCATTACTGCAGATATAGACAAGTCTACAATTTAAAATCATGGAAGAAAGGGCTACTATCACATGGAAACACCAAGTAAATATTTTGGGGTTTTCTTTTGTTTTCAGTTAACCAGATGGAGGGGCTGAGTGCTTGTTTCACATTTATCAACATGTGTAGGAAGTCTGTGATAACACTGAAACGGATGCTGAAGCAGTAGGCCTTCCTTATTAAGACTTTATTAAGAAATATGGCAGTACAGCCTGCAATATTTAGCTCTTCCCTAGGTATAGTAGCGTGACATTTGTTACAAAGCCTTGTGGTTCGGGATGTTTGTTTCCTTAGGCAACATATTCAAGCCAGCTGTTGAAATCAAAGCTAACATTACAAAATAAAAGGGTTGGGGAAACACATCTCTGTACCATCACTTTCTCTTCCCAGCCACAATTGATTTATATCATCTTCAATTTAGAGACTGAGAACACACAGTAATACAAGTCTAATTAAAACTAGTGTTAGGTGCTAGATGGGAAGCCCCCTTAAATTTCCTTGCCAAATATGCCAAATTTAAAATGCATGTAATGATACAGCTAACACTTCTCAGTTTCTCTTATTAAATATTCCCAACAACAACAAAAATTCTCTGGTAAATTTAAGATTATCCTTCTCCAAAGGTGCCTTGAGAAGAAGCAACTGTCCCTTCTTTGTTTACTCACTTTGATTAACTTCTATCATAAAATTTACAGCTAGATTCACATTCTTAGCAGTATCCACAGTTTTAACAGCTGACTGAAACACGAGTTACACAGTAGTGTCCATTTCAATTCCACTTACATATCCTGAACTATCTTCCAGCATTTTGTCAGTGTTTTTACACCATCTTGTTTATCTTTTCTGGGGACAGGCACTGGCAAAGAAATACTCTGATATCTATACCTCTTTTACTTAACAAAGTAAAAGAGACAGTGTCTCAAAATGTAGGCCATAATTGTGGAACCCTGTGCAACTGGCAGTAACCAGTATTCCTTCCCCCTCAGTACTTTAATTATTATACTAAGCTTATAAAAAACTTTAAAAACTAAGCCCAGAATTATTTATTTAAAAAAAAACAAACAACAAAAACAATCAACTGCTTTAAACTTTGTGGTACATATTAACGGCCTCTACACTGTGGAGGCTGGAGATAAGGATTACTTCTCTTTCGTAAACATCCTGCCACTGAAGCAGACCTCACCTTGCCTATTTTCTAAACAAGTGTTATGCTAGCTTTTAATAACACATTATTCTTAACCTTTTCATTTTTATTTCATTAAATAAGCCTTTACTGGAAGTTAGGAAAAGCTGGAACTCATTAAACCCTGTGATACTGTGAATAGGCCTGTAGGTAAAAAATAATGAAGCAGGCTTCTGCCAGCTTACTGACTAAATTAGCTAGCTCTGGACTACCTCTGCTGGCTGTAAGTATGCCTTTAGTAATTGTTTCTACATCTGGATACAAATTAAAGATAGGTGGAGTTTGTTTGTATCCAAGTGGCATCTTTATTTAAAACTGAAATTAAAGCCAAATTTACTTGGAAAACTCCTGATCATATTTTAGAACTGCATTATGCTATACAGCACACTAGAATATATCCTTAGAAAATACATATACGCTGCTGTGCATGAAGTACTATATAAATGCGAAGTTGTTGCTCTCCCATTAAGTCACTTGGACATTAAAAAGAGGAATAAACTTCCTGGAGCTCAATTGCTATGAAGAAAAACATACAATTCTGACATGGCAAATTATAATTCACTCAAACTCCAAAATATATTATGCCAGAGTAGACTTTAATCGGCAAATACACCGGGTAACTTTTTGTGGGGTTTTTGTTGGTTTGGTTCCTCCGCCCCTCCATCTCTGCAGCAAAAGAAGAAATTGTGACCATTAAAATGCTCTTCAGGATGGTGCCTAAACTACACCATGCAGCTGAAGCTCATGGAGTTTATGAAACTCAGAAGACATGTCTTCTGATCTATTTTTGGTCAACTACATCCCTACAGCAGGTAAACTGTTAGAAACATGCAAAAGTGTTCTGGAGCTTTAACAACAGCAGCGACAATCTTGAAATTGGTTCACTTCATATTAAACTTACTGACTTACGCTGGCCACTTAACTTTGGTACATAAGCTAGGTGCCCAACCTAGGGCCTGATTCTCTCTCTGTATTTAATGGAAGACAGTCACATGCTGAAATCCAAAGCTGTGAATCTACTTGTTATGCCAGTTTGCAGGGCAAACAATACCCTGCAGCCTGATCCAAATTCTATACACATACACAAACACATACGCAGCTTTTTGACTAAATTTTTTGTCCTTTTATAGAAGGTCACGTCGAGGTTTGAATGAAAATTTTAACATGTTGGTCCAACGTGTTTAAACTGCATGTGGTTCTTCATGTTTACTTACACTATTGCTGCAGGATACAGAGACAGCAATGCTGTTTCATTATACTTTTTTCACTGAGTATTTGATCCAAGGGTCCTTTGTTTAAACAAAAACAAAAACCCCACCACTACCACACACAGCCCTTTATTCTGCCAAAAGACCTGGCACAGCCTCATCAACAGAATATAGAGATTGATTTTAGTATTACTGCTTCTTATTTAAAAAGAATAAAATCACACCAAGAAAGAACTGTTAATAGCTGCATTTCCCTTGAACTGGACAATTCTCCATAAGAACCACACGTACATTAACATGCCCATAAACCAAACTGCATGCAAGACCCTCTCTGAGGGACAGCATTCCTCAGACCACTTAACTGTTACAGCGTTATTTATATAGTCCAGTTTCAGTAATAAATTTGGTCTTCCAATCCAAATCAGTTTTATCTAGAGCTAGCTTTGCATATGCAACTACTTCAGGTATAAAGTATAACATAATTGTGGGTGTTTTAGCTTTAGCTTTCCAACCTACTCATATCATTTATTTCCACTTACTGCATCATCGTGGGCAAGCAAGTTTAATGCACTGAAAGCCAGGAACAGTTTTTGGAGGGTGGTAGGGGGCACACACCATTGGCATTCCCTGTATCATAACAGGGATTACAGTTATCTTTACAGAGAGAAGATGAAAGCTGCGTCAAATGGTATTATTAATTTAGAAGATTGATTATATGCACTGTTTATCAACTGTTATTATAGCTGCTGATAAAAGGGAATGAACTCTGGTATTTAAACAGCGAACTGCATGTTGCATCTCTTGGGTTCTATACCCAATTCTGACCTTAATACATCTTGAAGTGACTCTAAGCCCCTGACTGTACACTTAACAATAGCAGCAATTTTACTTGTTCAACCTACTAACTGAAAAGAAGTTGAGAGAAGAGAGCAGTGGTCTTCAGGGAAAGTCTCTGGGAGACTCAACGAGCATGTGGTTTGTACTTCACAATAGGATAGTGTTGTACAAAACAAGTTTTCGGGGAAAAAAATATAATTTGGGGGGAAAGTGACAATGTAAACAAGAACAAAATTGGAAAAAAAATAAATATACTATTAGACTGGTGGGCTGATGTGTTGGTTGGGGGTTTTTGTCCTAAGAAGTCCTAGGAGTGTTTGTTCTACATAGTTATCTTAAAGTACTCTTCATTAACTTGGTCTTAACTAATTCTCAAATAGAAAATATGCAAGGGACAGCAAATTCTGCTATGAAACTTGACCATGTCTTTCACAGGTAGCCAGCAGAGATCAAATATACTTACAACATTTAATACAAATGTACTTGCAAGCCTTCTTGAAAACTAACTAATAACAGTTGCCTATGTTAACTTCCTATAGCCCACAGGTACTACCCAAAATTTGGGCCATGATTAAATCTGAAACTGTTCCACATAAAGCTCTATACATAGTGAAATGCATTATTGAATTAAAACTGCTGTCTTTTTCCCTTATCAGGTAATTCAACCAAGATAATTAGCAATAGTTATATTATAATTTGGCTGTTACCCAACAAGAGGCTAAGTATTATCTTGGTTCTCAACAGGTTTCACGTAAACTAGCTTTGGTGCTCTGAAGAGCTGTCATATCTCACATCTCTCAGCCTGTAGTCAACATAAGTTATGTCAGTCTTGCTTGGCACATTACGTACTCTGATTTGGGCTTCAAAGAAAACAGTAACAGATAGAGCAGTAAATGGCTCTGAAACAATTAGTTTTGTAGAAAAGAAGTTGAATGTTTCACATCACTTTCAGAGATTATACCGCTTTCATTATCTTGCCTCTATAGCCAACAGTGCAATACAATACACACGTAATACACCTCAAACTTAAGAGAATCAAATATATATCAACTGCAGAAAGTGTGATCCAGATTCTTAGAGCTTAGTGGAAATAAAGGAAATGCCAAAGGTCAATGAGATTTGTAAATCTGGACAGTATCAAAACAGGCTAATTACATGTATTAGCTGTTATTTTTGTGAGCAAAACATTCACAACTTCTCACAGGAAAGAAATATTATTTATGATCTCAGTCAGAAAAGAAGCTGCCAGTCAAATTCAGCATTTTTTTTTCCCCTTTGTGAATAGTTACATTCTACCACATTGCATCGTCCTCTTCATTACTCTACTGCTCAGCTCAAAGTCAATGGTTTATTTCTTGCTGCTTGGAATGTTACATTTCTAAATGGCATGTGAATTAAAATACAGTACCTCTCCAGAGTGAAACGAGATATGTAGTTAAGAGCACCCTCTAACAGATGGAGAGGAGGTTTACTGACCCACTACTGTATCTTCAAAAGGTAGCCCACAGGAAACATCACTTTGGAACATAGCCATTTTGAGAGTGAACCCCACTGATAAACACAGAGCAGATATAATTATGTGCACTAGTAACACTCCATAGTAGCAATAGGGACTTGACTTAATGGTGCTTAGAGAGTCAGATGAGTGTGCTGTTGATGCCTTGGGTACCAAGAAAGGAATAATCAGCATTTAACTGAGCTCATAAAATTCAGTCTTAGCTAGGACTATTCTCTTCTAGGGAAAAGAAGATGGAATGCAGACAGATTTTACGACATTAATTAATGCTTATTTTTCCATTCCTCATAGGCTATGTAATACATATCTTTATACACTATGACACAACTTTTAAAAAGTGGGAAATCTGACCTCATATCTTGTAGTAAGAAGGAAATAACAGAACTAAGACTAAAAACTTTTTCAGAGTTAATGAGTATATATTCAAACAGAGGTCCACAAATATAATTCACCTTAATGTAATCAAGAATTCTCTTCCTTTAAAATGTAACTCTAAAGACAATGAATCTGTACTTATAATGACAAAAAGGTTGTATTTCTAGGATTCTTGCTGTAAAGTCACTTTTTAAGAAAGATGTAGTGTTCCTTAAAACCAGGGGCAAGAATACTATCATCATAATGTATAGGTCCTACAAAAGGGATCTGCATGCCATAGTCACATCTACTTTGCTGTAAAACCCCACAATCTCAAAGAACCTAAAGGAATATGTAATTAAAGCCCCATACTTTTAACTGTCTTAATTATAGTCCTGAATAACTGAAGGAAAAAAGTGTAAAAGGGGGAAGGGTTGTTTGTTGTTTTTCTATAAAAAGGCAGAGGACATTAAACATTGTTCTTGTATGCCATGTATCACATCTGTGCTCTCAGGCACTATTTAGTTGCCTTGCAGGAAAATCAAGTTACGCAGGACATGACAGCTTCCACTGCAGATGAGAAGGCAAGGCATATACTCAGTAGTATCACTCTTAGACAGGACATTCCTAGTGTCATTACATCCTTTTGAAGTGAAACACATTTGGAAAGGTAAGGTTTTTTTTCTAAAACTGAGAAGATAATTTACATGGAAACATTTTAATTTCAAAATCCTAGCGTGGATAAAAATTACACAGTAGAATAGACATTATTATAGTATTTGTCTGCTGAATGCTTTCAATCCATACAGTTTGACTACTGGTGACCAGCTGTCAGAAAAAGCTCCTCAGGAAATTCAGTTTTGACATTGTTTGACCTGAACCAGTTCAGTTTTGTAAATACCTGTTTACAAATATTTAAAAAGCATGGAAACTGGCAGTAAGCCATGCAAAATCAAGTACAGTGGTTTATATTAAGAATACAGTATGTGTGATCTTTTCTAAACTTACAGCTGGAGGTAATTTCATTACTCTCTCACGTGTGTGAGTACTGACAGTTTCTGTCATACTTTACCTGGATGACTCACTATGGCAGAGAAGAGAGGAAACCTAATATCAAGTCCAACAACCTCCTAACTGTCCTATATAAGGTTATTCCTTATTTGTTCAGTTACTTTAAGCCTATTATTCACGTCATGAAATATGGCACAGCTATACATACCAGCAGTCATTCAGTTACAGGTAATCATCCTCTGGAAGACACTTCATTTGAACTCTCATTTTACACAGTACACAATGCCCTTGTAGAACTGACATACTGTTAAATGTTAGACTTCATTCCAACATGTTGCCTATAGAGATACTGTACTTGTGTTGCTCATTTTGATGTTTGATGTTTTGAAGTTACATACTTCCTACTCCATAGCTTCTTGCTGAAGTGAAGATGTAGCAGACTAATAGTTTTTACAAATATTGGGGACATTTTTAAACCAGAAGTATTTATTGAGGAAGCTTTTATTGCAAATTTACCTGTCAATAAAAGTTCATTAGAAGATGTTTCTTGAATACTATATAAACAAAAGGGAAATACTATGACAGACAAGAACTTGTTTACAGCACTCACTAATTTTAGAGCTAATCTGTGTGATTGAGTATAACACGTTAACTGCATTTACACCAAGAACAGGCTGATGATGGATTTTATGATAAGTCTTCAGAGGGCAAGTAGCAGACAGTAGACTTCAGCATTTGAAACAATTTGACATAGGAAATGTGTCAGTTCAATTACTTCAGAAAAAAGAGAATTTGAATTGAAAAGCATTCCTCAGCTGAAAATCTAATTCTTCTCCCATTTATTACCAGATGCACAGAAGGTTTTTTTAGCATTGACTAGTGTATTGATTAACTTCTAAAATTCATGTTTCAGACCTAAGAAATTGCCTTAGCCTGAGGCATCCAGAAAATACAGCAAATTTTCTCAAGCAGTTCATCACCCACGTTCTAGCAAGAAAATTCTAGGTTCCTTTTATTCGTACTCTAGTTTTTCACTTAGGTGCCCAGAATAATGATGATGTAGATTAGGCATCAGAAAGTTACTCCAGACCAAAGCTGGAAAGAGGTGATTTAAGAGAATGTTGATTCAGCACCTGAAATGCAAAACAAGAAGTACATAAAGAACAAAGTAAAATATTGTTATTTTAAGAAGGAATAGTTGGAGACTCACTTAAAGCAGAGAGTTCCCAGTCATTCTAGTTCTTAGGGAAGCGAAGGGCATACAATATTCATTTTCACAGTATTTCCATCACAGAGAATGACAATGCATCAGAGAAATCTCTGTGGCAAAATATTAACATACATTTTATCCAAAGGAAGAAGGAAATTAAATGCAAGGGTTTCAGGTCACATAAAAGAAACCTTTCAGTGCTGTGTTTAATGATACTCAGATGTAGAAGTACATCGTATTAAAATGAGTCATCTGACAGGTGCAACGTGTATTGCAACTGCATTTTCATATATAAACTCATTACAAAACAAACAGCCTCTGAAACAAGGTTGTTCCATGAACAGAAGTAACACTGATGCAAGTTATTGGCTTGAGAATGCAATTTATCTTAAGACACTAATGCTGAATAGGTCACAGGAGCACTAAATAATTTAATACCATCCTGGGTAGTATGATGTGATCCTTATTAAGTGGGAAAAGCAAACTTCATCTTAAGTGGTAAATCTTTGGCTATAGGCACACTACTAGAGAAGAAAAAAGGATTTTTCTATTACATTAATATTACTATTAATATTCTATTACATTCTGCATATTCTCGGTTGGTATATTTGTTCTGTCCTCAGAAATCAAGAGTTCTGACAACTACAATAAATGTTGTATTTTGTGATGATCCCAAAATAGAAGCTGCCCCAGACACTTTCCACTAAAGACCAAGTTTATGTCATAAGCTTTAAGACACAAAAAGTTAAGGGTATAATTATTTCTGGAAAAAGCCATGGAGACAGAACCTTGGAAGGTGCTCTCAACAACAGCTAATGTTACAAAGCCCTGATATTCTCCAAAAATCTTTTTACTTTTTACGATCAGTGCAAATGTTCTCCCTAAACTCCAGCAAAAAAGTTTTAGATCATCACAGCACCTACAGACTTGCACTTGCAAAAGAAAATTTTCTGGTTAAACACAGTAGTGAGCTTAATAAAAAGATTTATTCACAATGTATAGGGTTTTTTTTCTTTTTTAATCTTGGTGAAAAAGGGAAGAGACAAGCTGGAGAACCATGACTAATCCTGGAAGCAACCAAAACCAAACAGTAGCCAACCCAGGTTGAGAAGTGCAGCATGTACATTTAAAATTGCATCGATTTTGTATGCCACCAGAAGGATTCAGAGACCTAGCCTATCTGCAGCCTGACATGCATTCACAATTTCATAAGTTCTCTTTAAATTTGATTCAGAGATTGACAGACCAAAGGAAAAAAAAAAAAAAAAAAAAGGGGTTTCTTGACAGATTTAATGAAGTTTATGTGCTTGTCTGAATCAAATTCAGAAATCTCACTTTCTCTGATGCCTTTTCTGAGGGCTGGCAATATGATGATCAGCATATGATCTTCCTTCCTAGTCCAGGATAGTACTGATTATTACTAAAAGCTAGCACAAACTTTAGGGATGCATGAGCAAAGACTATTTCTTTCTCATTTTGTTATAGAAAGAGTTGTTGATTTATGTGTTCAGAATCCAATTATAAAACTACATATGGTTACTGTGTCTAAATTAGTAGTATAAAGCATCTCGTTTACTCCCCTACCATCTCTACTCCAGAAAGCTGGCTTTTTATCAGTGTTCTTAAATTACAAAGAATTTGCAAGTCATTCTTCAGGTAGTGGTATGTCCTCAGAAAACAAGTATATCCTTAGAAAAGATAGCCATGTGGCAGCCTGTGACTGTTGCTTATGTTCCACTAATGGAAGTGCAAACAAGTGTGATTATCAAAGAAAAAAAAAAGGAAACAAATAAAAGAAAGGGAGCTGAGAGGGATATAAGTTTCCCCAGGAAGGCTAATAAGTGTTCATTTTGGACATACTAGCATGGATTTGGGCCTACTTTAAATTATCTTCAAGGTGCTTCATCCTCCTTTACTCTGCAGCTAGTTTCAAATTTCTCTGTCTAGTAATAAGTACAACATGCTACCACTCAAAAAAACCATTAATCTGTTTTTGCTACTGCTGGTTAGTCAAGCAATCGAAATGCAAAGTTCAAATTCAGTAGCACTCTACTTCAAAACGAGGACTACAGCCCGAACAACAAATTCTAGTCAATAACTGATGCTGTTTTAAAGTTCTGTTCCTAGCCACATATTTCTGTGTTTGATATACTTCTGAATTTTTTGGTTAAAAGTCGTAACGCAAGCACGCTCTCTTCTACAGTTAACTTTTGGATAATTTCTGGATGGCAGCTACTCACAAGCAGTTGGCAGCCTCTTCTTTTTACCATTCATGCAGGTAGATTGGATTTGTTAAAAAAAATAAATAGTAGCTATTAAAACTGGGCTTTGAATTTTGTGTGTGTGCTCACTTACACTTCAAGTGGGGAGGGAAAAAATGTAGCTTAACTACTATTTGATTTTGTAAGACAAACAAAAAGGCTTCACAAATAATATTTGAAAAACTAGCCAGTTTCTTTACTGCAACCTTTAATAATGAAATGTGGTAATAGCAAGTACCATTCTGAACACTTTGCCAGCTGGGAGGCAGAAACATCCATTACTAATACCTGGCATCATGAAAGATATGATGTTTCTTCAAGCAGAGTCAATACCTTCCAACACCACAAGACCAAGGAACACCTTTCTAATACAAACATTTTATTTAAGAGCTACTTTAATGCATCAATAATTGGAAAAAAAGTCAATAAAATCTAGAACCTCTGAGAAAGTGAGATACATTAGGGTTCAAAATTACAGTTTACCTCTCACAAACTCCAGTCCAACAGAACATCAAGAAGTAATTCTAAACTTAGTTTCAAAAACAATAATGGGGGAGAACTTGCTCAAAATTAGTACTGACACTGACTGCCATATGAACACTTGCCCCTGTAAACAGCACTACTGCACGCACAGAATTCAGCAGGGCAGCTACACACTTCACTGTGCTGAAGTTTTGAGAAAGGAAGACTGACATTATTTATGGTTGGGAAAAGCTGGTAACCAGAAAACCACCTCACACCCTGGGAAAAAGAGTGCCACATTTTTAGAGGTTTCTTAATGAGGTAGCAAAAACATGTATTGCTTTGTGGAAAATGCAAAGTAACAGTATAGAAAAGTATAGTGCACAACATGCTTTGGAAGCAATCAAACATCCAGAACAAAATAAGATGGAACAAAAATCTCATACCAAAAAACCCACAAACGCAAAATTATAGGTCTTGCATCTTTTTTAGCTTACTTCACCACACAGTTTACAAACAAAACAGCTTTTTTAACCCATTCCTCTCATAGCTTCTTAAAACAGCAAGGACCTAAGAGATGTCTGTTCTCTGTGTCAAACACAACACCATCCCTTTGACCCACAAGGCAAAGGCTGCCTTGGTCAACACCAAAGCCTAGACCCAGCTGAGCACAATACTACTTCGCCTACCCCAATTACACAGTTTCAACCAACCAAACAAACCAACAAACACCAACCACACTGCAATTATTTACCTTACAAAACAAACACTTTCTTCAGCATCCAGACAGGGTATTCACACACAATTTGCTGGTCTCAAGATGTCTAGTCTCTGCAAATATGTGTGGAATAACAGACAAAAACTTGGAACCTTACCCCTGCCCCTCCAGGAACACGGAAGCAAGGCAGGCAGAGAACACCACTTCCCTCCTCCAGCACTCAGATTTGTGACTAACCCACAAGCGATGCTCCAAATTAACAGGGCAGAAAGCAGCCTCACGTAAGGATACACTTCAGGTAAAAAGGCTTCTACATACACCTACCCGCACAGAGTGCTGCGAAGGGCAACACTCCACGTCGAACCCAGCCTCCCGGCCTGGCAGACGCGAACCTGGCCGCCCGCCCTCGCGCTCCCACAGCCATCCGACATCTCCCGCCCGCACGCGCTGCACAGCGCCCTCCCGCCCTCGCGGCGGCGTTCTAGGCGCTTCCCTTGCCGCGCATGCCCCGTGCTGACTCGCTGACTGGCGCGGCGCTGCCGCAGAATGGCGGCGGGGG
>NW_010528120.1:49675-72617 GCF_000687285.1 Phaethon lepturus
GCGGCGTGGCTCGAGGACAGCGGCCGGACTCATACGGCGTACATGTGCACCAGTCACCCTTCTTCTCTCAGGTACGTGAAGGAGTTTATACGAGGGCTCAGTTTCAGTTAATTTAATCTGTAGTTATACCGTGATTTTTTTTTTGTTTGCTGGCTGAACTCTTTGAGGCAAAAGGTTCAACAACAAAAATCAAGCAAAAATTAGATGTGTGTCTGTGAATTTAGAGTTTTGTAGGAAGTTTCATAGCCTCTAGTTTCAGTGATTTTCTCTTTAGATTTATTGTGAAGGTGTCACAAGATGTGTACAGCACTTTCCAAATCATGAGCCATTTCGTCCGTCAACACTGTGAGCGCTTTGTTCCTTGTTCATGGAACATATACGTGTTCATGGAACCGGGTTCCATCTTTCCAGTTGTGTAATTCTGACAGATATATATAGCTAGAAGCAGTAATAAGTGGTACATTTTTCATCGTTAGAATAAAAAGCTTATGTCAAATGAGCAGTAACTACTTGGATGTCTACACATTGGGCTAAATGCTGGCACACATTGTGTCCGAGGCCGCTGTGTAAAGCAGAACCGCACCAGCTCTCAAAACAGCTGGAAGTAAGCGAGTATTGTCTTACCTTAGTTTTGGTGCTAGTTACCAACACGATCACTCGGCTTTGTGTGTGCTGTTGTTGGGGTGTTCTTGTCTGCAAATCATCAAACTTTACAACTAAATACAAGTATTACGCTTATAACTTGAAATGTTTTAAGTGGTAATTAGAAATAATCAATTGCTGGTTGACTTTTTTCGTTACAAGTGACTGGACTATACCTAGCGCAGCAATAAGGAAAACAGCTATTGTCTTGTTTACAAAGTTGTTTAATTTCGTGCATGGAATTGAAAGAGAATAAGTGTTTTTCATTAAGAAAACTTTTACAGTCTTTTTTAAATGTCTTTTTTAAAAAATTGAAATGGTCTAACTACCTTTCTTTTTACTAGTTATACAAGTCATTAGCAGAACATTAAATAGTACAAGAAAATAGTACAAGAAAAAGTACAAGAATACGAGAAGTTCTTTTATATTCTTTTCATACTTTGATGTTTCTTGTTCAATAAGGATTTTTAAAATGTCAGAAACGTTTAATGAATAAAAGGAAATGTCTCTGCACAAATGATATAGCTGTTTCAACCACCTGGTTAAAATAATTGACCAAAGTGCAACCTGTTGCATCATTTCTCTCATAATTTTTCTGAGCAATACCGTCCATACCCACCACTGACACCAAGAGAGATCCTGGTATTATAGCGGGAGGGAGACTGGTTGTAGCAGAGTTACAGAGCATTATGAAAAAATTAGAGCAGAAAGCAAAAGTCATACTTTCTGAGAGACAGTGCTACCTCTGGTGCAGGTGTGAACAGTCTGCAGAAATACTGACTAAAATAATCTGGAGAGAAGTTTCTAAAGCAGAGTTTACAGGCTTTTCACACAGTCATCATATAAAGGTACCAAAGGAAGGCTTTCAGAATAATTACACCATGAAAATTAAGCATGCAAGTTTTAAGACTTGAACATAAAGGGCATCAAAGCATTCTAAAGACAAACTGGGGCTACAAATTAAATCTAGTGAAAAAGCAGCAGGCTGGTTATGCATGAGCTGAGGTTAATGTCAGCCTATAAACCAGTAAAGAGGATCTGTGGTAAGAGCCAGAATAGCTTTCAAGCATATTTTGGGTTGTCTGGTTTTGACTAATACACTAAGACTACCAGTATGCCCACAGAAATTTTATCTAGTTTATTGATAAAATCTTAAAGTATCTGTCTTGAATCATGATAAACCCAGAGTTTACAGCAGAAGCTTGATGAAGCTTTCGTTTCAGATTAAAGTCAAAACACAGTCATTTTCAAGCAAGATGGGTGTGGGATATATCCCAACTCTGAGCTGTAATGATGCTTTTGCCTCGGTAAAATGACCTAAACAATTACTGAAAAGCGGTATTAGCAAGAGCAAACTGAATTGAAGAAGTACCGACGATTGGAGTGTAAAACTGAAGGAATTTTCATGTCTTAGAAAACCTTACCAGGTTGACATAAAGGAGTTCACTTAGGTGAATTACTTGTCAGAATACAGATAAGGATCAAAGTGTTAGAAATCAGATGGCAAGCACAGGTGCTTCAGAGTCATGTGAGAAGATAATCTAATAAAATTATGGGAGAAAGGAGAAAGAATCAAGGTTTGGAAAGCTTACAGAAATATGAATTTAATCTAGATTTGTCATCTCAGTGCACGTGATTGAATGCAACTTTACAGCTGTCATCTGAAAAGTTATGTTTCAACTTCAGTAGAAAATTACAGTTTTTATAAAGTCACACAGTATATAATACTAACCAAAACTTTTTGAGAATATAATGCAAAAAATATACTTTCAGCAGTTGCATAGAAAAATAGGTTATTAGCAGATTTATAATAAATATATTTTATTGGAATTAATAATGAAAATAATACTGTAAGGAATTTTTTTCTTTTAAAAAATGATTCTTATTAGAAACTTCCCTAAAGAAGAGGAGGTAACTTACAAGGATATGGATGGCATTTGGTTTATCTTACTATTTGGCACAAGCTCTTTAACATAAGTCATTTCAGATGTTAAGTTATCTTGTGAAAGCCAAAGGACTCTTCTGAAGTACTTTCTTTTATGCACATTATGGCTTCAGTACAATGGAGTTAAAGCACCTATATTTCATAATGTAATTGAAAATCACTCAATTTTATCCTAGACAAAGGATGGGGAAAATCTAGATTATTCCATATTTTTCTAAGCTGAACGTGTTCAGGACAGCTGACAGGTGTTCAAGATAAGGATGAACCTAACAGTAATTATTCTACCTTTTGAAATAATGATTCCATTAAACAGGCACAGAAACACTTTACAGAGCAGAGGAAGTGAGAACAAACACTGGTGCAGATTAAGCTCAGTGGCTATAACAAAAATGATGTCTTAAGTAAACTTGTCTGAGAAAGCTGACAAGAAAAGCCTCTAAGCAATAGTTTTGCTGATGGCACTGAAGGGTAATGAAAATAAAAATTAGAAATAAAGATTTTCCTATTCAGTTCACTAAAATAATGCAGGAGTGAGAGAGGCAGTAAAATAGATTCTTTAATGAAAACACTCCAACAAAGGATATTCTTAGGGTATGACTCCATGTGTCTGTTAGATATAGGTATAGAAACTTAAGTATATTGAAACTATTAAAAAAAATGAAGTATGTACTATTCATAGTATTTCTTTTTCACGCTGTGCTTTATCACTGGCTCCTTTTGTTACTTTCAGTAACTGAAGAAAATGCTGCTAGTTCTGAACTATAATTACATTTTTCATACAGACACTCTAGACATTTTAAAGATAAAATTTATAAGTAAAGAAGATGTGTTTGGGACTTGTAGTTTGTTCTTCCTCCCTTATATGATATGATATTATATTATATTAGTCTTTTTAACTGATTATGCTCATTTTGTGTCGTTTCAAAGACAGATTAAAAGGCCAGAAATAATTACAGTTTTTCTCTAAAGCAGAACTAGGTCTGGGTCCCATCATCCAAATAACTGTACTGCTGTCAGTGGAAACTCTGCTTACTGTACTTGATGGTAGGACTGTTTATGGTTGACACACGGTCCATTTAGTTCATTGCTATGTCTTGTTGCTTTATCAAAAGAGCTTGAGATCAGGTAAAAGAATATGTCCAAACTCAGCAGTGATAAACTTCTCCCTAATCCCTGCAGACATCTTAAGCTTTGAAGTGCAAGGGCTCCTATCTGTTTCTAATCTATTTCTATGCTCCTTTCCAAGATGCACTTGATCCTGTAATATTTGTGATGTCTAACATGTTTTGTTGGAATGCTTCTACAGCTTGTATTTCTTGCCTGTCAACAGGAAAAACACAAGTTGTAAAATGTTGCAGGTAATGAATATTGAGGGTAAACACTTCAGGGTAAGACAGTGAATCAATCAAATGAGTTTCACTACTAATTAAACCTTCCGTGAAGTTTTAAAATATGGAATTCAGTTGTTAATTCTATGCACATATGTAAGATCCTTAGAAACCTGGAACATCTAATACCTATGGCAAATCAAGATGAAATAGAGGTATAGAAATTAACAGAACACTCTTATTTTCAAGGTAAGATTGTCTGTGCAGTGCAAGTTGTCATTAGCTGAACATCTGGTAAATTGCAAAGGCAAAATGATGTTATTTTGTTCCAAGGACATCCTCAGCTCATGTAATTCTTTTTACAAAAAAAGTAAAAGGTACCATTTCCACAATTGTGGAGGAAATATTCCAACTATCTATTTGCTTAGATTTCATCTTGTCATAGAGCTCTTTCAACACAGTTCCTTGATTTTAAAAAACAAAACCACGTAACATCAAGATAACTGGTGATATTTCTCTCTTTGTTCCTAGTCCTCCCTACCATAATGGTTGTAATGTGAAATCAGACTATCTGGGATTTTTTTATTATAGTGATCTTTGGGTTTTGTACCCAATCATCCATTTGTCTGGACACTTGAAAGTGTATTCAGGTAGATGCAATCTCTGCCTCTAGACTCATTTTTTTACTCTTAAGGTGGTTTATCACACACACACACACACACACACAAAAACCTTTCTGCATGAGTAAATATTCCTCTTTTTTAATGGAATTTTTCGTGCAGCTAGCATACGGTTTGTATATATGTGCATTTGTAGAGAAGCCTTGTAGAGGTTTCTGTAAAAGCTATTTTAAGGGGGTTTAATTGTTGTTTTCTTAAGAGATTGTTACAGCTGTGTTCAGGGACTTTTTATTTTTTTTATTCCAATACATCACAAGCTTCCATGCATGGTGTTCTTCTGATTCGTTTTTGTACATCTTGAATCTTTCTGAAGTTTTGCTTTCTCAGGTTTTACCACAGGCAGATAGTGGGGGAGCAGTTTTTATCAACCACTGAGGTAGCCGTAAGTGGAAAAAAGATCTAGTGACTGTTTCTATCTCTGTTTTAGAGGTTCTTCAGCATTAGCAAATTTCAGAAAGAATGGTGCCATGTAGGTTTTGTTTCTGTTTTTACTGATTGATCATTACCTCCTATATATAGATGAAAACTACTTCAGAAAAGGCAGTAGTGCTCACTGTTCCTTGTCCTCACTAAACCTGGCTCTCACTTACAAGGATTACACTGGAAATAAGAGTTTCTGACGCTTTCAAACAGGTGAAAGTATTTCAATCCCATTTTCAATGTCATTTGACTGCAAGTGAAGAAAATGACAGGCCGAGGGACTGCCAGTTATGAAAATCTCTAACCTGATTATGAGAAATGTTCATGGACTTCATCTACTCTTGGAGATTTAAGGGGAAAAAAAAAAAAAGACAAAAAAAAAAAAAGCAGCAGCGTCTTAAGGGGCCATATCTGTATGGGTAAGATAACTGTTATAATAACGTGTAGTTATATAGATCATCCTTCAGGAGCGTTCCATTGTACTGTGTCTACAGTATGCTTAGTATAACATGCAGCTTATTCTTTTTACATGCTAAGTGTTTCTTTCAATTTATTGTTGGTTGCTCGATGTTACCTTTGCATTTGTGAGAATCACATTTGAAGACTGATAATGGAACATGACAAAGTATTGAAAGACTGGTTCTGGTTTTTTGTTGTGATTTTTTTTTATTTTATAATCGATGTTCCTGTTACATGAGATTTCATATTGAATTTGGTTTTGCCCTGAGGTGACTGGATAGTATTCTAAAAGGGTTTTCATAGCCTGTATTTTAGGAGATAGAGGTGTTACTAGAAGCAACTCCCTAAAGAAGGAATACATGCAGTGCATTTATTCAACAATGATGGTATTTAAGTTAGTGAACAGTCAATACATCTGATGAATTCCTCTTCACTGCTCTTTGTGACCAGAATTCACAGTCTCCTGTATGTTACTTTGTATTTGGTTGAAGATTTTCCCAATAAAATCCTGCTATGGGAGTGTGCGCTGTTGGTGAGAAGTTTCTGTTTATGTATGAGTGTGAGGTTGCAAAGATCTTCTGTACAAGAGTAATCAGGGTAACAGTGTGGCCTTAAAAAGAGTGATCTTTTGTATCAGTTTTGTGTTTCCCTTACGGATTCATGGTGGCATTTCTCATGGGGTGTATGGTATTCTGCACAGTTTTCTCTTTTGTTTAGGATTTTAAAACTCCAAAACCCCACTCGTATTTTTGTACTATTTGTTTGTCTTGTAATACACTTTAATTCAAAGTGCTTTTTAAAACCAATGACTTTTAGTTATGATACCTGTATGTAGCCTGAACAGGCAATAATTAATTTGTAAATTCCATTTCATATTTAGGTTTTATACAAAAAAGACCCCAATGTATTAAGATATCACAGAGAACTACCTGAAAAAGTATCTGATCTGCTGATTGATCATCCCATTCAATTTTTTTGTTTGGGGTTTTTTCATAGTATTGCTTAAAAAACCTGTTCACTTTATTCGACCTTAATGAGTTCCCATTGCCCTATGCATTAAATGACATTTTGAAAGTCCTTACGTGCTCAGAAATTACTTCAGGACATAGTGTTCAATGAGGACAATCATGGCATATTTCAGAATGGAAAGGACCTCTGAAAATTGCCTAGTGAAACCTCTGCTCAAAGCAGGTTTGCCATCAAAGCTAAACAGGCTTGCTCAGGGCTGTTTCCAATTAAGTTTGAGGTACCTCCAAAGATGGAGACTCCATAACCTCTTCCAGTAGGTGACCACTCTTGTCAGTTATTTTCTTATGACCAGTAAAAATTTTCATTGTTGCAGTTTCTGTCCACTGACTCTTAACCTTTTATCTTTAATCACCTCTGAGAAAAGTCTGTCTGTCTTTTCTGTAACTCCCATTCACTAGTGGAAGACTGAAACTAGCTGCTTCTTTCATCAACTCTTTTTTTTTTAACATGCTGAACAGACCCAACCCTTTCAGCCTCTTCATACCTCATGTGCTTCAGCCCCTACTGATCTTTGTGGCCCTTCACTGAACTCCCTCCAGTTCTGTCAATCTCTCTTTTCATGAGGGGACCTAAACCTGGGCTGAGTACTTGAGATGCAGTCTTAGAAGTGCTAATAGAGAGGGAAGAAAGTGAATTCTTGTACGTAGTAACAAACTGGTACTAAATGGCAATATAATGCATACAATATCTAGGGCACTGGTTATATCCAGTGCTCTGTCTTGGTCTAGCCAGTGTTAAAGCATGAAAACACAAAATACTGAACTTATAACATGAGTCTGTGGTAAAGCTTATAAAATCATTTCTGTTCCCTAAACAAGCTTGCTGTATACATGAATGGTAGCTCTTGTGTATTTCTTCCCTGATCTTGTATGGGGGCTGTAAAATGGTGCACAATTACAAGACAACCAAGCACCTGTGTTAATTTCTTCTTTTGGTAACTGTTATAAGTGGACCATGGAAACAGGGGATAAAGCCCTATGTGCCCATGAATGCTATATTTTGTTTATTTTAGTTGCAGTGAGTAAAATGAATCTTGATGGCTTTCCTAAACTCTACAAAGAGTGGCTACTTTGAGTGATAGTGCAGTATCAGTGTAAATATCAGTGGAAAAAATGTGATTTCAGTTTTATCAGCTAATTTGGGATGCAGCTACAGTTTCTGGTTCAGCATTGTAAGTTATCCTTTTTACACAGAGAAATGCAACTGATTATTAGATTGAAAGGTATTTCTAATGGATCATTTTTGTATTGTTCTGCATCATGGCAGGCTTGATGTAATTATTCCTAACTTCCCTTTAATAGGTAGCTTAGCAGAAATAGGAATGTTCCTAGAAAAACTGACTGTACAATTTCTTGTGGCAGCGTGGTCCATCGCTTCATTTTCTCAAAGTATCTGTGACTTTAAACAAGGAATATAATGACAATATGCTCAAAGAAAGATGCTGCCAGAACCTAGGTCATTCCAAGGAAGTAGTCTTATTTTCTATTTTGAAATCCTCTCAGTTGTCCTGCCCCACCATTGATAATGGTCTGCTCTTGTTAATTTAATAAGCAGTAATTTGGTAATAAGAGTATAAAAACTATTTTCACCCAATTTACTCATCCAGGTCACTATCCCTGCCTTTAAGATCCATGTAAGTCTTAGGTGGTTTCCGCCATGTTCTTTGTGAGTGATGACTTGGATCACACATTTTCTTTTTGTACATTTTTTTGAGACTAGAGAGTGCTTTTGCTTTGTGAGTGGATATGCCAGTAAACTTACTCTACATAAGCTGCAACTTGGTGCTATTTTATCTAGATGTGTGTTGATCCTCAGTGATAGCCTAGATGACTGAAAGATTAACTTTGCTTTCAGCTTGACTGTGATTATTGTTGCTTGAAATACTTTAACATGATTTTTAACTTTGTTTTCTTTCATTTCTGTGCCAGCAGTGCTTTTTGTTCATGAAGCAAGGGATTTGAAGCTTTAATTTGTCATTTCAAGGTTTTTTAACACGATGGTAGGGGATACTGTTACAGATTTCACTATTTAGCAATGAGGTTTCCTGAGATGCAGTTCAAGTTTTGGTGAACACTGAATAAAAGCATGCAGTGAGTAGTAGTAGGTTTTTGGCAGGGAAGCCTTTCAAAGGGGAAAAAAAGATTGCAGCTGCAGTGGGAACATAAAGAATTTATGTCTTATATGTTGAGAATTTAAAGAGAAAGGTCAAAAATCTAGGATAAAGATCTTTTGCCATTTAACTTTTGTGAGGTTTCATCACTGTAAACAGACTGATTTGGCTTTTATGATACAATTAGTAAGTGTGTGAAAAAAGTGCTGCTTTGGTCATCTTTGCAAATCTTTGCAAGCTGTGAAAGGCTTAGCACTATAAATCTTTTAGTTTCTGTGTCAGATTCTACGATGATCACAATGGCTTGAGATTTTGAGAAAAGATGAAGAATAGCATATGTCTTTAGAATTAGTCTGTTCTCTCTGTCATGGGACTCAGCCTTGGCAGGAAGATGCTATGGGATATATAAATCAGGAAAGTAACCTGTATGTCTCCTGATTTGGTATGCTAGACTACATCTGTCTCTGTGGTAATATGTTCTTTAATGCTTCGTTGAACCTGTTCTTAGAGAAATGAAAATGCATGTGTTTGACATGCTTGTGTAGTTGGTTGATTGATAAAAATAGATTTTTCTTAGCATTTTTTCTCACTCATCTTTTCATGGGCATCATTATCCATTACTTAAAATTATTCTGAGAACAATGTCTGAAGCTTCTTTCCTAAACTTACTTGATTATGCCTGTATAATCTACAGAGAGCAGTGTCCTTTTGGACATGTGATAAAAAATTAATAGGCCTTCAAATTTTTTAACAGTTGGCTCCAGCTGCCGGATTTCTTCCTGTATTAAAATCACTTAAAATCTCTTTTGAGTTCTGTTCAGAAGGCAAATTAGCTATGAAGGGTAGATAAAGTAAAACTGGCAGATCTACTATTTCTTGATGAGATGTGTGTGTATTAAAATATTCAGTTCTCTGAGGCAATATATAAAACATGCATAATTATTATAATGAGATTCTAGAAAGTACCATTCACAAGGGCTGAAATGTTTGGAAGTGATATGAAGGAATGCGCAGTGCAGGCCTGGCTTCGGATGGAAGCCCCACATCTGCAACATTAGTGTGGGAGTTATCTGTGTAGTGCAGGACAAAATATACTTGTTAGTATTGACACTGTTTGTGTTAGTGTGGGAACATTGTCCTTCTTTTTAATTAAAAAAAAAACCCTGTTTTACTAATATCATAGATATACACTGTAAAATCACTATAGTAGAGGTAGTCCCTCTTCCCATGTTTTTCTTTTCAATATAATGTGATAGAAGGTACGAGAGGGAAGAATATTTTTATTACCAATATTTTCCAGGGGAGAGGAAGGCTGGAAGATGTTAACAGAATTTGTCTGGCATTAGGCAGATAGTCTGACAGGACAATGAATCATTTCAAAAATTTCTATTTTCACAGTGTGAGCGCAGCGTAGTTCCATATTCTGCACACTTAAAAATTTTGAATAAGATGGTATCAGATGAATAATTATTTGGCTCAGAATTGCACTATCCTTTTCAATAATAATTTATTGTAAAAATATTTGAAATTGTTACATGATAAGTAGTACCCTGTTGTTGCCTCACAGTTACTAATAGATTACTAATATTCTGTTACTTAATCTTTTCTAATAGTCTGCATCTCTGGGCAACTTTTAAATAGTACTTAGGACAAGACATTACGTGCTGTGGACATAGAATTTCACATGTAAATTAAACAGGTACCAGGATATAATTGTGTCAGACAGTCCAGCAGTAAGAGTTATGGCCCTGAAAAAAAAACATAAGTTCAAGAATGCAAATGAGAGATTTGCTAAATGAGACACCTAAGGAAGCTGATGGTGGGTACGTGAAGGGAGACCTGTTTGAAATATGATTTGTATCTTGAGTGGGGTTGGCCTTCACCTTGTAATCGGTGTCACTGTGCGGCTGGACTCTTAAGCCCCAAACACCTCTGTGGTCTGACATGTTTCGGTCTTCCATTTAGGCACACAATTAGAAACCACCTTGTTAGAAATACAAATTGGAAGGCTGATTGACCAAGGCAGAAAGCTCTCTGCCTTTTTGGTTATTGTGTAGTGGTTAGATTACACACCTAGGAAATCCAGGAGATTGCAGCCATCATGCAAACAGTAGTTTTAAGCAGTTAATAGGTACAAACAAGAATTAGAACCTCCCATTGACAGCGGGAGAGAAAGTCCGTTGGCATGTTGCATACTCATGGTTTAGTTCCAGTTGATATGAACTGATATCCACTGGGAGTAGGGTGGCAAAAGATGTTGTTTTGTCTTTTTTGAGGTTTCCTGATTCTTAGATAGGTATTTTACTTGTCACAAAGGGGGAGAAGAGGTGGTTCTAACTGAACACATGAGTGTGAGCCCATAATAACCGTTATCATGCCTCAGACACAGATCTATTACCACAGCATATTTTGAGCTGAGTGCTATAGCTAATGTATCACCTAATTATTTTTAGAAGAGACTTTTGGCTTACTTTGACTTCATGTTATTTGTTGTTCTAATTACCTTTTTATTGTTACATGGTAGCAGCTGGGCTTAAAGTTTGTCAGACCATACATGGAGCTCACCCTTGCCCCTTGGATAGCCATACTGCTAAGGTTTTTGAGTAACATCCAGAAATATCTCAGTAGGCAGTCGTGTCTGAGGAGAGGAAACAATATGTGGAACATTATCTTTCATTGCCATTTATTTGATTTTATTTAGCATCTAAGAAACCAATAAAAGGAATTCGGAAGGATTCTTCTTGGGCGTGCAGTATCACAAGATATGCTAAAACACTTACATTTGTGTAATTTGGAGACTCTGTATAGATACAGCTTATATAGCTCTTATCTATAACTTAAAGATGCCATTAACGTTAATAATAAAACTTAAAAATAAATTTCTTATGAATTTGTCTTCCTCCTTGTTTATAATATAATTGTGGAAAGATGAAGGTGCAGGGTTTGGGAGTGCTGAATATTATTTTTTGTCATTTCAGAAATTCTTTATTTTATCTCATGTATGTGCATAAATTTACTGTTGTAGCAAATCTGGCTTTTAGGTCTTTGTTGTTTTGTTTATTTTTTTAAGTGGGCATGATGGCGTTTTGTAGCGTTATTAAGAAAAAGGTGCATGTGAAATCTAAAGACTCTGCCTATAAAGAGAAAATACATTCCATTTTGTCAACCTTGACACCTGGCCTTTAGTATAAATATGGGTTGAATAAGAAACTAGATACATAGTTTGATTTGAATTTCAGAATTTCTCTGCCAGTGAAGCAGTACCTGCCTTCATTGTAAATAAGTGCTGTTTTTCCTGTTCAGGTAACTAGGTTCTCAGGGGATACGTTGTGAGAGGCTCAAAACTGCTAGCATCAATTTTTGTCAGACTTTTGGCACAGTATTGCTGGCATTTTCTGTGAACACTACTGAAGTCACCTTGCCATTTGAAATGCTACTTAATTTTTAAATGGCAGCATATAATTAATATAAAAGAATATTATCTGCTGTCTTTATAATACAGCCATCGTATCAGTGTTACAACCAGCAGAAAAATCACTCATTTCATAGCATGCCCGTCGTTCTCTATTTCCCTCTTTTTTGGCTGTGCACTTGCTTGTGAGATGTTGCTGTTGCAAGAATCAACCCTTATTTATTTGTTATTTTAAACAATAACCACAAACTGTAATCATAGAAATAAGTAGAACAGCAGTTACTGTGGGAGCTGAGTAACTGGCAGCACTTAAAGGAGGAACAGAAGTAAATATTTCAGAACGAAAAAAACCCACCCTTTTTTTGTTGCATGTGTCTTGAGGTGTCTGTGGCCGCAGTTTGCATGGACTGAAATGCCTTTTATCATTCTTAAAGATAGTCCTACTGTAAGTAATCAGTATCTGGGTTGGGGATACTTCTTTTTTTGACAAAAACTGTAAGATTGATTATGTGCATCGGTACTATTTTTAGAAATAATTCATCAAGGTTGTACAGACACCTTGATGTCTGTAATAATATTAACTTGGAAATAATTAATATATCAAGACAAATGAAGCAAGAAATGGGTATGTTGATATGTCCTCAAATTCATACGAACTGTTTAGCATCTCAATAACAACTAGAAAGTCCCTGTGCAACACAGGCGTGTTTTTGCAGATCCAGCTGGTGAGAGCTACACCGTTTGCATGAGGCAGTACTTGGCTGTAAAGGAGACTGTATTCCCAGTTAAAAGGAGTAGCAAAGTCCTCTTAATGGATATCCTTCCTGTTTCTAAGGACAGTTCTTGCTTTTCACCCTCTTCCTTCTTGTCCATTTGTTCCCAAGAGCTGGGAGAAAGGAAGACCCTGACTTTCTCTGAAATGCTGTTGGAGGGCAGAGGAGACTGCTTTTTGCTGGGTGCCATTAGGAAAGGATGATCTGGATTCATCCTTTCCACCCTAGAAAAGGATGGAGATAACAAGGCTGCTTGGAGAACATGTTGGGAGCTGTCTTGCAAGGTGTGGAAGGGAATAACTATTTTTTTCATTGAAATGGGGGAGGAGGAAAATGTCTTAGAAAACAGATTAATAGGATAGGCTGTGGAAGAAAGAAGTATAGAACACTGAACAATCCTAATCTTCTGAAGTTTCTTATATTCCCTCTGACTGACCCTTTCTTAATAGAAGCTCATTGGAACTACTTTGTGCCTCTGTGTCCTATCTTCCATCCACCATTATTGCCTGAAATTCCATGACCATCCAAGACTCTTGATGCATGGAGTTCCCCTACCCACTCCCTACACTAACTATATGTCCTCCAGTTGCCTTTGAATTTTGCATAATTGCTTAGGTTCCCTGAGCCCTTATTACACAACTCCCTTATTTTGAAGGGAACATTCTGTCATTCATTTTCAACCTCTACTTCTTGTGGATCCTAGAAGAAACAAATAGAACTTGCTACAATTAAAACTAACTAAATCATGGGTTGAATAGAGTTTTTTATAGACTCTTAATGACTCAAGACTCAGAAAATGTGTTGAGTAATAGGAGCAAAAGTATAGAATCATAGACTCTTTGGGCTGGAAGGGACCTTTGAAGGTCATGTAGTCCAACCCCCTGCAGTGAGCAGGGACATCATCAACTAGAGCAGGTTGCTCAGAGCCTCATCCAGCCTGACCTGGAATGTTCCTACGGATGGTGCATCTACCACCTCTCTGGGCAACCTGTGCCAGGGTTTCACCACCCTCATTGGCAAAAAATGTCTTCCTTATACCTAGTCAACATCTACCCTCTTTTAGTTTAAAACCATTACACCTTGTCCTATTGCTACAGGCCCTGCTAAAAAGTCTTGTCCCCATCTTTCTTATAAGCCCCCTTTAAGTACTGGAAGGCTGCAATAAGGTCTCCCTGGAGCCTCCTCTTCTCCAGGCTGAGCAACCCCAACTCTCTCAGCCTGTCCTCAAAGGAGAGGTGTTCCAACCCTCTGATCATTTCTGTGGCCTCTTCTGGACGCACTCCAACAGCTCCATGTCTTTCCTGTGCTGAGGGCTCCAGAGCTGGATGCAGCACTGCAGGTGGGGTCTCATCAGAGTAGAGGGGGAGAATCCCCACCCTCAACCTGCTGGCCATGCTGCTTCTGATGCAGCCCAGGATACACTTGGCCTTCTGGGCTGCGAGCGCGTATTGCCAGCTCATGTCCAGCTTTTCATCCACCAGTGTCCCCAAGTCCTTCTCGGCAGGGCTGCTCTTGATCCCTTCATGCCTCAGCCTGTACTGGTACTGGGGGTTGCCTCAACCCACATGCAGGACCCTGCGCCTGGCCTTTGTTAAACATCATGAGGTTCATACGGGCCTATTCCTTGAGCTTGTCCAGGTCCCTCTGGATGGCATCCCATCCCTCAAGCGTGTCAATCACACCACTCAGCTTGGTGTCATCTGCAAACTTGCTGGGAGTGCACTCGATTGCACTATGTCATTGATGAAGATATTACGCAGTACTGGTCCCGGTATGGACCCCTGAGGGTATGCATGCACAGCTGAAGTGTGAGGGAAGAAACAGGTAGAGCTTCAATGAATAAATAAAATACATAAAGGCATATTAAATTATAACAGTATCTTTTCTCTTTATAGTGTAGAGATTGACACTTCACAATAAGCATAATAAGAGTATCATTCATTCCCCTGTGAAAAGTCAGTCTAAGATAACAGGACAACTTTCAATGAGGAATTCGTATTAGTTGCAAGTCAGGGTAGAATCACACCGCTATATCACAGTGCAGTTGACCATTCTGTACATTTTTCAGAACAAAAATAAAATACATGTTCTTGTTCACCAGATTTGTTTTCTGAACCTTGAAAATTACTGTAAATTAGTATGAAGATGACAACAGAGAAGTCAAATGTTCTCAAATGGAAGTCTGGAGGCAATTTAAGCTGTTCTTGTAAGGATAAAAGAATGTCAGAATTCTCACTGTGTGATTATGCAAGCATTCCAGCCAACTTTTATTTGTTCTTGTATTAGAATTGTGTTTCTAAAGTTGATTTATGTCTTAAACTTGTTGCTGATGCTAGGAAGACCAACTCATAAGTTCTTGTGGCTTGGGAAGCTTCAGTGCAGCTGTTTTCAGGGTTGATTATTGTGGATTGTTAAACTCCTTTCTGGAATAGTGAGAAACCGGTATATGTGGTGGTTTTATTTGGCCTGGATTATTTTAATATGTATTGGAACCAGATGGGATGATTTCAGAAGGGATGGATTGATCACTCTTATGTTTCTGTGATATTTTAAAATTCTATTTTAGAAAGTGTTCACCAGCAAAAGTTCTTGTACTTCTCCTTTTCTACAGAAAGGAGAGAAATTCAAACTACTATTTTATCCACAACAGAGTATTTCTTTGGCTTTATAGATGTTCTGTATTATTGATATTTTGCTATAGAACTCAGTTTCAACTTCAGAACTTTGGTCTTACTGTGGAAGTTGTAGAGATTATGAGTTAATTATAAGCTATGAGACAGCATGGATTGTTTTAAGAGGAAAGTGCATGGCAATGTAAAGGCAGCAACAAAAATTACATGATAATTTTTGTTATAAATCTGGTATGTTCATATGATAACTTGTATCTTGCCATATGTATCTTGAGATGAATATTAATGCTGCTTCAGTGTAAGCCAGCACAGATTTGTCTGATGAACTGAAAGGGCATTACATTGAAATAACATAGGGGAGAGCTAGGCTAAGTTCTTGTAATAGCTCTATAAGTTCTCAGATTATTTGGGAGGGAAACCAAAAAAACCTTTGAGGGGTTGTAGTTCCTGTAAGAATTAAATTGTCAGGGTAAGAGACCCTGTAATTTAGTAAGAGCTGTGAAGGAAGAGGATGTCCACTTCAGCAGTCCCCTTCAGGCAGGACTGCAGATCCCTGGGTTGAGTTGTTAAGTGGGTTGCTGCCAACTTGGGCAGATCTTATACTGGGCGAAAGAAGATAAATTCTGTGTGGATGAGAGAATTTGTAACTGAGGAAAATACTCCCCCGTATGCTTCAGATTAGCCATTTTACTGTTTCTTACACTCTAGTGTCAAAATCTTATGAGCGCAAACCACTGCAATTGCTGTGTTTTTATTTTGGATTTCTGCAGCAAGCAGTGATGAAAATTCTGACAGCTTAATCAGCGAGTATTATGTAAATGTGTGGAAAATTACAGTAGTTGATGTTTGAAGAGGGTTGTCAGCAGTGAAAGTGTTTATAACGTTTGATAAAGTTATGGCTTTTTTTTGCAAACAAGTAAAAATAAAGCATGTATCACCACTTTTTTCCATACATTTATGTTTTGAATTCCCAGAGAAATTCAAATTCAACTGAATCAGTTTTGTCTAATCAGTGCAACTAGATGGCCAGTGTTTAGTGGTAGTGTAATATATTTTTGTATTGATTTTTTCAGTCATTTCAATTGTTGTTAAAACAGTGAAGGAAATGAAGGAGAAAAGCTGGCAAAAGGCAGAGAGAATCATCACCACCCAAGTATCTTCAACACAGTGATTACTTTTATAAGACATGAAGTGTTGTCAGCATTGTCAGGTGCAGAAAAATGGGCAACAGAACCTTGTGTTGGCATTTTGGATTACTGCTGGTTTGCGGTACCACAGAAGCAGGCATCAACTGTTAGAGTGGGCAGCAAAAAACATAGATGTATTTCTGAATTTGACAAAAGGGCTAGCTGTTCATTGCTTATTGGGAATTTTTTTCATGGTATATTGATATTGGCAGGAGAGTAACAGTATCTTAGGAGACGCTGTGATCTCTGAAATCATAGAGATGCAGATTTTTTTACTGATGTGCTATACTATCTTGTTCTTTGTGTTGATTTCACAGCATGGCTGAGAATGTAATAACCTGAGTTTCTGCAGCAGCTTCATCTTGATGTTTATTATCGAGATAAATGTGTATATATATGCTCATACTATAACCCGAGATATTATTCATCTTGGGTTTATTATGCTAAGACAAAATTATGGAGGTGTTTGATCTGAAGGAGGCAGAAGCATATGAGAAAGGTGGGGATTACGCCTTAGGAAGTGCACTAGCTTTGGGGTTCCAATATGTGCTCGAGGGATAATGCATTCACACGGAAGAAAGCTGAAAATATGGACCTACTTATCTGCCTCTAGAGGGGGATGCATAGTTGTGATGACTTCACTGTGTTGTGTTTTTTTGACATGTAACAGCTAAACGTCCCTGAAAACTCAGAACAAGTGAGCTTTAACTGAGATTTAGAAATAGCCCTTCCAGTCAAAGAAGAACCATTGTGGGTATAAGTCTTATGAATGAAATGCATTAGAATAACCTACAGTTATGTAAGGCTTATAGAATTCGATGCAAAACCTGGAAAGTAAGAAGCAGTGAATGTAAAATAGTTGCAGTATACATCACGGGGTATTAAAAAACAAAGACAGACCACATTTCTTTGTGTTGATGAGTATATCAGAACTATTGCTGATTTCACTTTGACAACTAAAAGAATATTCAGGTTTTCATACTGAAAGACATTTATATTGCACAAAAGGTTTTTCTGTGGTTCCTATTTAAATTTTCAGCCATGTCCTTTTTTAAAATCAGTACATTGCATAGCAAACACTGCATAGTGAATGCAAATATATTTTTCTGCTTTCTGGAGTAACCAATGTGTATTCAGTACCATAGCATGGCTAAGCATTTCCCGTTGTGTCTATACAAATAGACTTAGGATTGATCAATTCAGGTAGACTGCCTGTCCCTGTTTAGGAATAAGGCAAATGTATATACTTCATGGATTTTTCTTTGCCAGACTACTTAGAGACATTTGTGATGTAGTTTTCATGTTGAGAACATATTCCACTTCCCCCACTCTTACGTAGTTGATAATTTTAATAAAACATAAAACAATTTTGCATTTAAAAGTTTTCTGACCTTAAAAGCTTTTTTTTTTAAGGTCTCTGCATGCTTGATTTACTGTAAGACAATGGGACTTACTCTTCTACATCACCAAGATGCTTATGTGTGCTCATGACTAAAGTAGTTGCATATTTTTAATTTTTTGTGTTTGGTGTCTGGAAGCTAACATGGCTATATGTGTTTGGGAGAATAAGTGAATAACTTTGAATACAGTGATACCAAATGCGTGGTCTAAATTTTCAAGGATAAAAACTGAAGGATGTGCTTTCTGTATTAATGATAAAACATATTCTAAGATAAGTGGGGTTTGGATGTATATTAAAGTCTAGCACTCATATACTGCCTTACTTTTATAATAACACTCATTTTCATTACTTGAAAGCCTTGATTTTTTTTTTTTAATCAGAATGTTCCAGTCTACTTTCACTTTTTTTTTTTGCATGTGTGAATGCATGTTATGATTTTGGCTTACCGAATATAAGGAAGAAAGCTGTGTTTCTCAGGGTGGAAGTGGGAAGAGCTGCGATAATATTCTAAATAGTAGTTCCTCTTTATCTAATTTTCTTATTAAAATGAGAAAATAACTGCTATGTGAATATGCATGTCTCCTGCTACTGCACAGCTGTAATCAAAATTCAGTAGACAAAGATTCTTTTCCTGAACTGTACTTGCGTAAGGAACTTCTGTCAGAAAGATCAATTAAATCATAATATCTCTAAATAGGAAGTGTCTTTATTTTGTAAAAACCCCAACAAACCCTTTCATTTGCATGAAAATATGACCTACAGCTGTAATACTTTTTTGAGATAATTATATGAGGGGAAAAGAAAGAGACTTATAAAATTAAAGGTTTATTGACCTTATTCTTGGGATGAAAAGTATTCTAAAACATATGTTTCTTATATGCAATTTGCATGAATATGAAGTGCTTTCAATAATTAAAAACTATTCCTGGCTCCACGGTTATGTACTTCTGCTCAAATTGACTGTCAAATATTTGACATACAGATTATTCTTCCTGTTTGAGTGAAACTGCAGAGATTGTTATTGAAAAATACAAGCATTCAGAAATTCAGGCTTTTCACTGGAATTTCATATTAACATTTTAAAATAGTATTGTTAATGTTTTCAAAGCACACATTAAATAAAAATAAAGGTAAATTAACGTAGCTTCTTCTGGTGACCGACATCTGTGTTTGAAGATGCTCAAAATTGTTTTTCCAGATCATGTCAAAGGACAAAATTGTAAAGCTCTTGGGTGTTCTTTAGCTTATTCCAAAATAGAGTCAGTTGCTGTTCTGGCTTCTTGCCTGATTTTCATAATCTTCGTTATAATCATCTACTAAAGAGCAAGCTGAATCAGCATTTTGATTAAGGAGATTGTTCTAATGATAAATGAATAGCCTTTTTTTCTCTTGAGCAAAATAGCAATGAAAGAACTCTTAAAGCTTTTGTTTCTATGAGCCTTATCTTTCTAGACAAATACCGCATTTCCCAAATTTCCTTTATTTGTCTGCAGGATGAGGATAACTGTATTCCAGGGCAGCTGTGTTATTTTAATATTGCCCTTAAGAACAGAAAGGTCTAGCTGGAAGTCACTGAAAAAACTTCTGTAATGAGGGGAATAGCATAGGCTTATAAAATGAAGATGGTTTATTTAAACAACAAAAAACTCCTAAAACCAACAACAAAAACCCAACAAAATCTCTGCTTGAAATTAAGAGAGATGCACACTAGGACACAAACTGAAAGTATTGTATATGTTGCCTTCCTTCTCTGTTATTCTTTGTTGATCACCTCTTGGTATTTAAAAAATACCCTAACAGAGTAAAGCAGGCTTTGAGAAAACTATTGGCAATAATATGAAGTATTTAGGGTAGTGCTGTTAATGACCACCTCCACTTACTCTGTCATCATCAAGAAACTTTAACAAGTTGCCTACAGCCCAGAGTTAAGATATTTTTCCTTCTGTCCTCTTTCTGGTTTACAGTTTCTTGTGCAATACTACTTCCAAATCTGACCCGACAATCTTTTGCAAAAAATATCTATGCTGTTCTGCCAACTCTGTAGTTTAGCACAGATGACTCGATATTAGATAGGGAGGCCTGTGCTTACGTCCTTAAGATAGAATGCCATTCTTGTGAACTTCAGGCCAAGCTGTTTTGGCTGACTTAAAGATGCTTTTCTTTGCCCTGTCCACCAAGTGTTCCTCTGTTATCTCAGTCTTTGCAGTCACTGTATGAGAGGGACTGCTTAGAGTGGCTTTTCTGCTTAACGTAACTGTTTCTTGTTTGGGATGGGAAGCTGGGACCACGAGGTGTCACCCTAGCCTGGCGTATCCTTCTAGTTCTTTTTCCCCTGGGAAATAGTAAAGGCTATTTTGTTATCCTAACTTAACAACAATTGATGAAATTCAAACGAACGTCACCTAACAGAAATGCAAATGTAATCTGGTTTAGTCAGTTCCCTGCCCTTGCTTATCAACAGATGCCCATAAAGAGCTCTCTGCCATACAAGATCACCTCCTATTTATCTCTGTTTATTTTATCTCCTGGTAGTAGTGTTGCCTCCTGATTCTTTACAGACCCTATCAGACTTACCTCACTAATTTAAGATGATGCTCAAGACTTTAACCCCCAAAAAGTGCATTAAATATTTCTGGCAGCCAGAGCAATGAGCTGTTGGGTAAAAAGTCCCAACAAACTACTCTTCAGAAAAATAGACTCTGAAGATGGAATATAGAGATAGTCTTACTTCAGCTTATTAATTACGCCTTGTAAGCAATGAATCAAATCACTTTGCTGTATAATACAATTACTGCTGTAATTTGTAGTCATTACAGTTTCCACTGAGGTATAATTCATTTTACGCAGGTTATTGACAGAGAAAGTCTTAACAACTTTAGCATGGAGACTTACTTTGGGCTTCCTACAGTTTAATTTGCAGATGATTAGCACAATAGACCTAACAGCTTGTTGTGTCTACCTGTCACAGAGTCATTTATGTTTGGATCATGCACAAAAAATAAATGTAAAAGAAAAAAAGAAATTCAAGGTAGAAACATTACTACCCAGTGTATTGTTCCCCTTATAGTCCATTAGGTTCTGTTGTGTAAGTGCACTGTGTATTGTGTGCAGACTTAATTCCCTGGTCAGCAGTGTTTTCATAACAGGCTGTTTGAAGACAATAGGTGGCTTTTCTACATGCAGTGAATTATTTCAATTAACAATTTAATGTTTTTGCATAGTCTTTTGCATCTGATTAATGTTTATTAAGTCAATTGTGATTTGATAGAAATAGATTTTTAAGTGTCAACTTTCACATTTAAAATTGAGCATAATAACTGCTATTGCAAGTTAAGGAGCTGTTGTTGCAGGGAAGGAAGGCACTCTTGTCTGCTGTGCTTTCTTTCTTACTTTCCTGCTAGCTGACATCTGCCATATAATAAAATATAACAAATAAGTCATATTCCAATTGTGGTGCCCCCCACCCCCGAAATCTGCTAAATTTATATCCTGAATGTTACATGGGGGGAGGGGGGTGGGGGGTGGGGTGTTTTGGTTTGTAAAGTTTGTTTTGGGGTTTGTTTTTTTTTTTTTTGCATTTGGTGTCCCTCTTCCTGTTACCTCTATGGTATTTTAAGAATTATTAGTTTTACACTTTTGTCAGCTCCTTCACAAATAACAGTGATATTTTTCCTCATCTAGTGCCTCTTCTTTTAAATTAAGGAGAGGAATAAAGTTAAAAAAACACCGCCAACAAAAAAGATTGCCTTTTTGAATGCAGTCAGTGCCCTACATATTATAACATACAGGCTATCTAGACATCACTTAAGAAGATTTATGTGGGTGATTTGTATCAAATTGTTCCTATTGGGGAAAAAAGTGAGAGGATGATCCTGAGAATCTGTCGTGTGCTGTGGAACTGATGTCTTGGCAGGTTTTGGCACTTAGATTATTCAGTTCTCAGTGGTAAATATACATCACTTCGTTCAGATAAATTTAGTTATATAATATTCCTATAAATTGTATTTGAAAGATGCTTTTTTTGCTCAAGTAAGTCTAACCTGACTGTTCAGTGCTTTGGATTTCTTATGCAATCTGACAGTTTATAACTTTAAAATGTTTTACAAGTGTAAATAATTACTTCCAGAAGCTTATGAATAGTCCAGTCTTGGACTAATTTTTTGTTTTAGTCAAATTAAGATTTTGAAGTTTGAGAAATCCCTGAGTTATTCAGATGTTACTGAATTTTTTCGTCGTGGCAAAACAACTACCTTTATTCTTAGACTTGATTTATTTTAAAAAAAGTCAGAGATACATATACCTGGCCTCCTACATAGCATAAAATTAAATTAAAGTTTTAAATGTTAGAAGAGCAAGAAAATAAGTTATTTTAGTGAGTTGTCTGCATGTTACTATTTGCTTATTTGCAGTTGCAAGAGGCTCCACAAACTTTTCGGTTACCAGCAAGTGAGCAGAGCTGAGGCAGTGGCCATCAGTTTGCTTATACATATAATATAAATAAAATTTAATTTATATACACTGTGTGAAGTTGTAATACATTCATAAATTGCAAGTGTTCAGTGATAATGATATTGTGAGCTTATCTCTTCTTGATCAAAACCTTGGAATTCCCTGTCCTAACAGTCCTCACAAGAAGCTGTCTTGTGAGTTTGAAAAAAGAGAGATTACCATTATGAAAAATCAATGGAATGGGAAAAGGGACAAAACTATTACCGAAACTACCAGAATCATGAACCTTAGAAAAAGAAGATCTGATACAAATGAGATGATAAGTGATGAATATATGATGGAATTTGCCATTGCTGCATTATTGAAAGAGTGATTGCTTATCACCTCATTATGCAAGGACATTATGCAAACAGAATTTGTTGGCTGAGAGCAGATGTAACAGCCAGCAGTTGCAAGAGGCTCCACAAACTTTTCGG
>NW_010528121.1:0-489 GCF_000687285.1 Phaethon lepturus
AGAGGAAATGGCCTCAAGTTGCGCCAGGAGAGGTTTAGATTGGATATTAGGAAAAATGTCTTTACTGAGAGAGTGGTCAAACATTGGAACAGGCTACCCAGGGAGGTGGTGGAGTCACCATCACTGGAAGTATTAAAAAACCATGTAGACATGGCACTTCAGGACATGGTTTAGTGGGTGTAGTGGTGTTGGGTTAATGGTTGGACTTGAGGATCTTAAAGGTCTTTTCCAACATTAATGATTCTGTGATTCTGTGAATATTCAAGTACCACCTTCTCCAAGCTCAGGAGCGATGCATCCCAACAAAGAGGAAGTAAGCAAAAACATCAGGAGGCCTGCATGAATGAACAAGGACAAACGCAAACACAAAAAGGAAGCCTACAGAGGGTGGAAGCAAGGACAGGTAGCCTAGGAGGAACACAAAGAAATTGTTTGAGCAGCCAGGAATCAGATTACAAAAGCTAAGGCCCTGACAGAATTAAATCTGGC
>NW_010528121.1:778-20120 GCF_000687285.1 Phaethon lepturus
AACTGGGAGATGAAGTTGCTAAGCCACTATCCATCATATTTGAGAAGTTGTGGCAGTCCAGTGAACTTCCCACTGACTGGAAAAGGGGAAAAATAACCCCTGTTTTTAAAAAGAGAAAAAGGAAGACCTGGGGAACAACAGGCCAGTCAGTCTCACTTCTGTGCCCTGCAAGATCATGGAGCAGATTCTCCTGGAAACTATGCTAAGGCACACGGAAAGTAAGGAGATGATTAGTGACAGCCAACATGGCTTCACTAAGGGCAAATCATGCCTGACAAATTTGGTGTCCTTCTATGATGGGGTTACAGCATTGGTGGATAAGGGAAGAGCAACTGACACCATCTACTGGGACTTGTGCAAAGCATTCGACACTCTTCTGCATGACATCCTTGCACCTAAATTGGAGAGACATGGATTTGATGGATGGACCACTCAGTGGAATGATTGCACTCAAATAATTGTGGTCAACAGATCAATGTCCAAGTGGATACCAGTGACAAGTGGCGTTCCTCAGGGGTCGATATTGGGACCAGCGCTGTTTCACATCTTTGTAGGTGACATGGACAGTGGGATTGAGTGCACCAGCAGCAAGTTATCCAATGACACCAAGCTGTGTGGTGCTGTCAACACCCTGGAGGGAAGGGATGCCATCCAGAGGGACCTTAACATGTTTGAGAAGTGAAGTTCAACAAGGCCAAGTGCAAGATCTTGCACATGGGTACAGGCAATCCCAAGCACAAATGCAGGCTGGGCAGAGAATGAATTGAGAATAGCCCTGAGAAGAAGCTCAACATGACCCAGCAATCAGTGCATGCAGACCAGAAAATTAACTGTATCCTGGGCTGCATCAAAAGAACTGTGGCCAGCAGGTTGAGGGAGGTGATTCTGTCCCTCTACTCCATTCTGGTGAGACCCCACCTGTAGTACTGCATCCAGCTCCGGAGCCTTCAGCACAGGAAAAACATGGACCTGTTGGAGAGGGTCCAGAGGACGTCCATGAAGATGATCAGAGGGCTGGATCTCCTCTCCTATGAAGAAAAGCTGAGAGAGTTGGGATTGTTCAGCCAGGACAAGAGAAGGCTCTGAGAAGACCTTATAACAGCCTTCCAGTACCTGAAGGGGTCTTAGAAGAAAGCTGGAGAGGGACTTCTTACAAGGGCCTGTAGCGATAGGACAAGGGAAAATAGATTTAAACTGAAAGAAGGTAGATATAAAGAAGGAATTCTTCACTATGAGGTTGGTGAAGCACTGGAACAGGTTGCCCAGAGAAGTTGTGCACACCTCATCCCTGGAAGTGTTCAAGGTCAGATTGCATGGGGTTTTGAACAACCTGGTCTAGTGGAAGGTGCCTCTGCTCATGGCAGGGGGTTGGAATTAGGTGATCTTCAAGGTCCCTTCCAACCCAAACCGTTCTATGATTCTATATTTAGGACAACATATATATTTTCTCATCGAATTCAGTTATTCAGGGTTAAGTCTTGCAATTATGTAAACATATTCGCTTAGCTGTAAATGGCACTGCAACACTTCACTTTTGTGAAACCCAGCTTTTGTAGCCAAAATTTATAACTATTATGCTGAATAAGAAGCATTGCTTTAATTTAAAAAGGTATCCTCTTACAGTGTTTGAGACAAAAAATATGGCATTAAGAAAATAGACTTCACTGTCATTGCTTTGTTTAAAAGTAGTGCAAAGTATAAACAATGAGCTTAAATGGCAGGATGTAAAGTTGATGGTGGAAAATTATTTACACCACATGACTGATAAGTATAGAAATGTCTTTCAGCTACAGTTATCAGCACACAACATCCCCTCAGCTTGTTATTTCAACCTGTCAAATACAGAAATATTTTCAACACAATGTTTTATTACAGCACACAGTTGTAAAATAAGAGCTTGACTTTTAGAGCCAAGGTGAATACTGAGGGTCATGTTCCGTTATCATTATTTATGCTGAGAAACTCAGGGAATTCAATGAACCTATGAAGTGCCTCCAGCTGTGTTTGCTGCTCTTGTAGGAATGTCCTGGTGGTGCCTCTAGGGCTGGGCTTGCAGCCCAGGCAGCAGGGAATCCTTCTGAAGGTGCTGGGCAGGATGGCCCAAGCAGGCCAGCTCAGTTTTTAAGCTACGGCCTCTTTGCAATGTCTGCAAGTGGGCTGGAGGCCAAAAGAAGGATCTTCTGTTCCCAGCAGGAAAACTTTCCTGAGATTCAGTGGAATGTCAGGTATGAACAGATGAACTGCTTCACATTGAGTGGGATGGACCAACTCACACACTTATCACTCCCTTGCCACTTGCTCTTGTTTGTCCCAGGATACTGTGGGTTGAGTGTGTGTTTGCGAGTCATCTCCATTAAAACAGTGAAATATTGCACCTCAACTACCCCCAGTAACTTATTTTATTGAAGATAATCTTCAATTTGCCTGAAAATCAAGTCTAGGCTGAAAGGATGACTGATTGGATCCACATACAAAAAAAGTGAATACTCTGTTTCTATCCAAGTACCTAACTTTGTATCAGTGTTACTGGACACAGAGAAAGCCAAAAAGGAGCAAAGTCCCTTAATATTTATTGCAGACCTCTGCTATTAACATCCATGTTACTTAGGCCCAGATCAGCAGGGCTGCTTAAATCGCCAATAAACTAGACACATACATGCCTAGAGGAACCTGGGCATTGAGCCTTGCCACTGAGCAAACCAATATCACAGTGCTGCTGAAAATCTTGCTGAAGTGGTCAACATCTTGAAGAATAAGGCTATTTTAATATGCAAAAAAAGGACAGGAAAAGGGTCACTAGAAACCGGTCCCATATGCATTCCAAAATGTATTCTTAGCATCTAAAGCTGCAAAAGCAGCTCTTATGAGCAAAATGAATTATTGAAAACTGTTGTTTTCTTCAAAGCATTTTTATCCCTTTTAGCTAAAACTAAAATTGTTTAGGTTTATTCAATTTCTGAAAACCAGAATACTGACGGAATAAAAAATAAAAGTGTTTTCTGGCTACTGAACTGCAGGCTAGAAGATCCTTTCTGAGAAGATCAGGTTGTTAGAGTCATCAAATTCATGTGGCAGTGGTAGACCATGAGTGCAGTTATGATGAAGGAACCAGCCACCCTTGAGAAGCATTGAGGCTGCTATTTAAAAATAACAACTAACACTATTAATAGTATTCTGGCTATCAGTGCATTTGGTAATGCTACAAACGCTTCTGTGAGTGAGTGTTTGTAAAGAAGAACTTACTGAGACAGATCAGAGCTTTAGTAACTTTTGGGAACTGTCAAGTATCATCATCTGGACATGGCAGAGTACTATCTGGAAGGACAAACAGGACACTGCATTATTCCCTTTGCTTTTTGAGAAGGGAGGCGTGAACCTGGTAATTCTGAGGAGTTTTTTATCATCAAGGTAATAAGTGTCATTTTAACAGTCTGTATAAACAGAAAGCCTGCACACGTGGAGTCAGTGTTTGGAATAAGACTCCAAACAAGGATTTGTTTTCTTTCAATTAGAACAGGGACAAGTCTTTGGAGTAGCTCAAGATTTCATCCCTATCACTGAGCATTTTCAAAGTTCTTGCCACTTCTGAGTGGCAGCCTGAAAGATGATGTTTTTGTAAAAAATGATACCATTGCAGGTATTCCTGATTTGAAAAGCTGATCTTTTAGCCATATGACTTAAGTAACATGGATAGAGTATAATGTGTTATAATTTTCTCCTGAGCAGAAATCCAGCAGGCGTTAAAAAAACCCACAACAGAACAGAAGAGAAAACCAAACCAAAACCACCAAAAAACCTTGCCTGAAATAATACAAAATAAAATCAATGCACGTAAGGGTAAAGGTAGAAATTTGTCAGAGATCCATATTTTCAGTAAATTATAGTTAAAAAAAATTGATGAAGTAAATGGAATCTGGACGCCCATTTATATTTTGTCATTTCTCAGCAAAATTCTCGACAAATTGGCATGATGTAGATCAAATGGACAATTTCTATGATAATTATTTCTCTGATTCCATCATAAGCTCTTTGGAATCAAATGAGAGACATCTTAGCATTGTTTTATGCTGAAAGTAGCCAGGAGAGCAATTCATCTGTCAAATATTTCTGCAGTCTTAATAGTTGTAGGCTACAATCAAATTTGTCAGAATATTTTTATCCCCAAAGAGTCAGGTTGCGTAACTAGCATCCACATGAGAAATATGCATTCCAAAATGTCACTATTTTTAAAGCTATTTTGAGATGTTTGCTCAGTGTGAAGGAAAGCTAAAAGAAATCACACTGACAACAAACACTTCACTCACTGAACCCTGAGGTCAGAGGCAGGAGCTCCTCATCGTGGCATCACTAATATCAAGAAAACATGAACCTAAGAAGTAAGAAGTGTCTATTATGATTTAGGAACCATTCTGTTATATGAAGAAATGAAAGAATTCCCTGATATCATGGTGTTACAGAACGTTTTGTGACAAAATGCACAAAACTTCATATGAGCTTGACAGTTTGTCGGAAGTACAAGCTAATTGGAATGGCCCAGACTTCCTTCTATGCCAGCAGATTAATATTTTTAATTACCAAAGAAGAAGATTTCATCAAAAACCTTGTTTTCAAGACTGTTTGCATTCTCTCAATATGCTTACAATCTTAAAATTTGCCAACAGCTACTGAATGTTGGAAACCACATTGTACCCAGAGAGCTGCTAAGTCTAAATGGATTAATAGCAGAAAAATGGGAAATAAGTAAATAAAGAACAGCAATAAAGAACAAACAAAGAGAGATTGAAAAGCAGTGGTTTTGTTCAGACTTAGTGAAAGGTATAGCTATTAAAGACTAGTAGAATTTGTCTGTCAGCATAAAAAATTTTATAGGGAAGAAAATAACAGCATTGCTTTGTGATGCTTACTAAGAGGCAAAAGGAACAACTGTAACATTTCAACATAAATCTAATTTTTCCCTAGAGTACAGGCTATGTTTGCATTTCAAAATTAAGAACATAAAGTTAAATTTAGTTCACTTGTTAACAAGTAATTTTTCAGAAATTAACAATTACTCCAGAACTAACCTCAGCTATTTCTGTTTAATGGGGACTGGTGACTAATTAAAACAAGTGTTATATACTTAAATACTGGAGAATAATTTGGGGTTCAACATTAGGCTGATCCTATGATAAAACTAAGATGGCCGAGACCAACATTTTCAGTTGTGAGGCTACTTTTTTCACAACAGAAATAACAGAAATATTTTTGTTTTAAATAATGGAAGCCTACAATTTCTATTCTCCTTAATGAACTGTGAACTCCCTACAGAATTTTTTTAAGTGTCCCTTAATTAAATAACTCATAAGGGTTTGTTTCCATCCTGTAAAATGCTGGAGACATGATGAAGACCTATTACATATACAAATATTTTCTTCTTATCTAAATAAATATGAAATATTGTATTCACTAGAAAGATTTAAGGCTACTCACGTCAATAAAGCATAGAGGTAAAAACTCTGTTTTTTCAAAAACCCACTTAATTCTCCTTTTAAACCTTACAAGTGACCTAAACATAATAACTTTTAATAAAATGGTAAATATAATCAGTGGGAATAACAATTAAAAAGGTGTATGACAATATTTCCCAGTACTGGCCAAAGAAAACTTCAAGTTTGCAGAAAGGGGCTTAATTCTGCAAGAAACAACTGCTTCACTTCTTTTCAGACCCTGATGGACACAGGCTTGGCAGAAATGGGTTCATAGATGCTGAACTGTTGACCTCATAGACATAGTACAGTGTCACAGAAGAAATAATAATGTATCAGAAAGGTTTGCTTAGAGGCTTCAAGCAATAGGAGGAAGCTTTATTCAATCACCCATAGCAGCAAGACTACCTTTATTTTCGGCTTTGGTTCTGCAGAATTTGCTAAAAATGTAAAAGCTTAACAGCATATTTTTTTTCCCTTTAGTTTCTCTGTTTTGTCTAGTGGGAGTTATAAAGAGAACAAATGCCTAAATTACTCTAGTTTCTGTTTTGCTCAATACAATTAGCTGCAGAGCAGTAACAGAATTATGAATTTAGCCCATGAAGCAGGGAACTTAAAAACATCCAATAAAGGGAATAATGTATCAGTTTTGATTTCCTTACATTAATCTCCACAGATATGATTCTGCAACTCCTCCTCATGCTCCAGAAGAGCACTCTAGTGCCTTGCGGTTCAGCCTGACTATTTGTGTCAGTATTTACTGGTTAATCTGAATAAGGCTTCAGAGATGAAGTAAAAGAAGACACTTGAATGAGATCAGGGTATTAAAAACTGGAAATTCTCGTTTCCCTGACTTTGACTTGTGATGGACAGCTCAGAGTCCACAACTCGCAAGTCTCAGCAGTTGATACATGTTGGAAAGGGAATGTTTGTAAAGCAAAAAGGTCATTGACATGACTAAACATGGACTAAGAGTGAAGTGCAGTTTAGAACTTGCCATCCCATTTTCCATTTGTGTCTAGGATACAACTGGCGTCCATAACATTCTTGAAGACAATTTGGAGCTAGTATCTTGCATTGTATATATGTAAAAAAATCAGACGCTGACAGAAAAATTAAATATTTGCTCAACTCAAACCTAAACCCTCAAGGCTTCTCACCAGTCCCACTTCTCTGTGCCTTCAGGAAAGGAGCAACCTTTGGAGAAAGCACTGATGCTGCTCCCACACCTCCCACCTTCTCCCAGTTCTTGTATGAAAGGAAGGCAAAACCTGTTTCACTGAACCTCCTTGTTAAACTTCCTGGACTCAACAAAGAAAACAACTGTTCAGTCAGTGGGTTTGTGCTGCAGCTGGACTGGCAAAGAAACCCTTATGGTTTGAGATAGGGTTAGAAACTAAATTTGATACAGTTGGAGAATGATGGTTTGCTAGTCTGTGGACAACCCAGGGAAAAGACACCTGTTTTCTAGAGGTGTTTTGAGACGCTGCAAGGAAGGAGCCATTACAATTTAGAAAGGTCCACTTTGTTTTACGTGTCACGCTTGTTAGCAGTTTTGTCACAAGAAGCTTTTTCATTAATAGAGTCAACAGCAGCATTCTTCCATTTCAATTTTAAAAACAGTTACACACCTTTTGACTTCAGCGTTTCCACAGATGCTGTAAAATAAAAGAAAACATTGCAGGAAACAAATTTTGCACGTGCATAAAGAAGTTAAGATTGATCCTAACGCCTCTTCCCTTGGTCAATATGTTGCCTACCTGTGCAGAGCAGGCATTCATTTTTTTATGCAGAGGAAAACTGACACACACGTATGTTGCTTGTATGGATAGTCTTATGGCAGATGACTAATTAAACTGCAGATTAAGAGCAATTGAAAACAAGGTCAATAGGTAAATTATATGTGGAGCTTCAATAACTCCACTATTTTCAAGTAATGAGGATGATACAAAGGAGTAAAACCAGGTTTCAAAATATCAAGCATAAGTGGAGGGTATGTGATAGAAATCTCCTTTTAACAATTTCAGTAATTTGGGGAAATTAAGGATTTTTTTTTTTTGAGTTTGTTGAAAACTCAAAGTACAGAACTCTTCTTCTATTTATACAGGGGAAGATCCACTTTCAAAAGTCTTCCTTGAACATGGATTTTTTTCAGTTTAATTTTTTAATTATTCTTCATAATTGGGTTAACTAAATCCAAATTAACTGAACTACCACATTTCTCTTTCTGCATTATTCACACCTCCATTTTGAAGTACTGTGACAGGTTTTTATGCTATGGAAAAGGACAAATTCATTTTTCTATAAATTGACTGCCTACTGTAGGTATTTTTTCTCAGAATCTATATCTGAGAAAATAGAGTCATCTGATGAATGAGTCACCAACCTTGGCTGTAAAAGGAGTTGAAAATCTTTATGCTCTCCCAAATTTGGATAAACTGGAGAAGCAGATTCCAGTCAAGAATAAGATCATCTAGCTACAACAATAAAATACACGGGCATGGGTGCCTGGGATAAAACCAAAATAAAACAACCTGCATTTTTCCTCCCCTTCACATCTGAAGCTCCTATTCCGTGTTTTGTTCTCCATCCATTTACTGTAACCTCCAAGCAGGCCCCCTTCCTCCTTGGAAAGATAAACCTTTTCAAGGCTAAAATAAAAAAAATTATCACTCTTGTTGTTCTTAGCAACATTTGATCAGATCCCAGTTCCAGAAGACCAAATGGCTGCATGCCCGCTCCACAGCCACTCATTTGGTCAAATAACTTTGATTAAACCAGAAAATCTGTATCTCTGGCTTCGCTTTTTTTGTCCCTTTACCTAATCCTGTCTTAACTTAAAATCAAACCAGATAAATGAGGCTCTAAAACTTACTGTCTTTCACAGGTCTTACCATGTAGTTTTACTTCTTTCTTTGCTGTTTTGGCTGTAAAAACAAACAAACAAACAGCAAATATTGACTTCTGACATGAATTAATTTAAAACATTAGGATAGTTGAAAAGTGAGATAAAAAGAGACGGATATTCACCAGTTTCCATCATTTTTTCTTTCTTGTGTTGTTCTGAAAAAGAAAAAAAATCAAGTATACTTTCTCTTGTAATGTTTTGTTCAGTTGCCCTGGACAAGCATTTTCATGTTTCTAGCAGCGGTTGGAAGTGGCACATTGTTTTGGACTCTAAGTTCAAGTGAGCCTGTCCCTACTTTCATGCATGTCAAAATAAAACCTTCATAGTTGTCATCAGCCTCTTCAGTGGTTTTCATGCTGCGCCAAACAGGGTCAGATCAGCTGTTAATAATGGACACCGAAGAATTTAACTTTTATAATAAGGTGCTCAAAGGAAACTCTGGAAACGTTGTACGTTAAAATATCTGCAGTTTTACTTCAGGGTGGTCTAAGTGGAGGCTTGTGAAGCAGCTGTGTGTGCCTCTGGACACTTGTGATATGGTTCTTACCTTTCTTCACTGCAGAGACTGGGCAATAAGCAGAGCACCTAGTCCAGCTGCTGCTGCTCTACAGCCATGGGAGAAGGCTTTTTTTTACATGAAACAATGGCTCCATGGGGTGAGCCATGGCCCACAGGAGCTAATCATCAAAGCAGGGTTTGGGACCTGGAGCTGAAAAGCTTCATCCACCTAAACTCTGCACCCTCTGGCAAACTATGACTGGGATTTACAAATTTTTAATGGTAGTTTCTGTAAAAGCTCTTTCCATCTCATCAGGTTGTGCTTCAAAAGTCCCTCAGAGAAGGAGTAGGTGGCCTACCGGGGGAAGAGGGAGAGACTGAACGTGTCTCTCGGAAACTGAGTTTGTTCTACCAGCCAGGGCTGACGTTCACAGTACCAAAAAAATAGATGAACTTTTGCTGTCTGTAGCTCATGCCTGCATATGCTTTTAAACAGCATATGGAAAGGCTCTGCTGTGCAGGTTTGGATCCACACAGGAACATTGCCTAAATTCAAGAGTATCTGTGCCTACTGGTCACAAGATAAAGGCAGTTTCTATTAAATACATGCTCATCACTTACTGATGAACTTAATCTGATTGTTATATTTTCTCCATGGTTATTATAAGATACATTTCTATTAATACTGTGGCATACAGTTGAGGACTATTAATGTTTAAACAGTTTCTACTCTAGAATCAAGTTATAAAGTTTCATGTTCAAAGTGATTCTGAATGTTGTACCCTCACTAAAAGCAAGCCTAACCTTAAAGTTGAGCTATCCATGATTTGAAGAAGCAAAAAGGAACAAGAACTGCCAATAGAAAATTAAATATGTTGATCAATAACATTAATATGAGTAATATTCACATTAAATCTTAATTCATAATCAATATTAACAATAAATGCACAGTGGACAACTAAAAGAGGTAGGCTCCATGCAGATCTATGAAAATAATTGATACGAGAAAGGGCAGGCTGACTTGAAATATAAAAAACCCCCACAACTACTAAGTTTTAAACAAAATATGTCATTGCTTTATATTCACACTCCCAGCAAGTTTGTATCGAGTTACACACGTGGTTCTATCTAAAACAAAATATTTATATTTGTCTGAGTTTTTAAATCCATCTGAGGAGCCGGCTTACTGATATTTTAAAGAAAAATGTTGTTTCTAAAATAAAGTTTTGCTCTGAGTTATTAAAAAAAATAATAAAATTAGATGTTTATTTGTACCAAAAATATCGTCAGCATTTTATCACAATTTCAAAAGTAATAACTTTCAGTCAAAATGTACACTTTAAAACATCAGGACTAGTTGACTGAAATCAGAGACCTAGCTTTAATATGGTTATATAAAGCACATTTTAATGAAATTATTGTATAACCTATATATATATTTAAATTTTCATAGGTACTTTGCATATGAGAGGTGAGATTCGGGTCATGTAGCAGGTTGATGTGGTCAAAACAATGAGCCAGGAATATGATTTTCCCAGCAATATGGAAAAGTGACGGAGCTAGAGAGCTAGTTGGTATTAAATAGTTTATTGCCTGAATAAATATCATATTTTCTTGATGGCATCCTGCCTTGCGTGGCAACCCTAGTATAGGTCAAGGAGGAGAAATATAGAAAAAAGTGAGAGGACAGAAGTTTGGGACTCAGTAGTTTGGCTGACTCAATGAGCTTAATCATAACAACAGCTGCAGCTTTGGTTTCGTGTAAGCCCGAGTACTCTTCAGAGTATCCAATTTCATATAGATATTTTAGGACTCATTCTGTGAAATTAGAATTTTGATTGGTTTCATGGGGTTTGCTGCTTGGCTATTGCTCAGGACAGCTTCTGGAAACTGAAGAAAATGTAATTATGACTTTAGTGGTTCTGAGGCAATTATTTTTCCCTCTCATTCTAAGATCTGTCAGTTCTTATGAGATCAGGGAACAGTATGACATTAACAACACTCAGCAAGTGTTTTTGCAAAGTATAAAATTTCCAATTTATTTAACTTTATTTCCTGTTTTTCAAAACTGTAAAAATTAAGGAAGTTCTATAGAGCTTCTTTTATAATAGTTTTACATCCAGAAGTGTATTAAATAAGATCCTTTCCCATGAGAAAAATAAAAAAACCCGAGCAACATAGAATTTGACATCAAGCATTTCTGGGGAAGTCTGACATGATATGAAATTTCAGGTGATTCCTGCTCTGATATTTTAATGGAATGAACTGAAACCTTTCATTACATAAGCCACAAACATCAGGAAAGTTCAGACCTAGTTCTTTCCTTTTTGCTACAAGTTATCATTGCTTGATCTCAATGTCTTTTTCTTCCCTTTTTTTTTTTTACTAACAGGTAATTACTATGACACATGAAAGGATGTTGCCAACTGTAGACACAGTAGGCATTTGCCATGACATTTGTCATTCTTTTCATATTTAACCATTTTTCTATGTATATGAGACTGTACAGCATATTTTTATTCAGGAAACTTTTGCTGGTAATATATTATTTTTCTACCATGCATGGAATTGAGATTTGATTTAGATTGACATTTCACCATCTTTATAAGCTCTGATGCTTGGAACAAATGGCTTTTCTTTTTTATGAAAATTGGCAAAGTTACGTATAACATACCCATAAAACCATATAAATGTATTTTTTGTTTCATTACTAGTGACATACTCCTGACACCCCTGGAGAAGGTGGAAGACAGAAGACAATCTGAACCCGCCTCTGCAGCTCTTCCCTAAGCCACACTCTTCCCTAAAGTGCACACACTGCTGAAACGTTTGTTGTAATTTGGCACATTTGTTGTAATGCACTTTCGCTTTTACTGCCAGGTTGGAGAGTCACAAACTGTGACCCTCTGCCATCCGCTAAGAGAGAACAATTGATATCCCGTCTTAATTTGCATAGCTATCTGTGCACATTTATGTGTGCCTGTATCTGCATGTGCGTTATCTCCTAGTTCAGATAAAGCATTCATGGCCAAGAAGTGTTCAGAAAAATAAAAATTGTATATGGAAACACACAGATTGGGAAAAGTTTAAATAAATGGTATTTCAAGTGGATTTGCTGTTCTGTAGTATGGACCACATATTAAATAACCAGCACAATTTTGTTTTTACTCAATAGCTGCATAAAAATGGTGTTTTCTCTACTGTTGTTTAATTTTTACCACAAGTATTTCAGTGAAGTGTACTGTTGTCATATTCTATGCAGTGTCTTGAATACTTATATCCTTAGAGAGCAGAAAGTTAACCTGGTTTTACAGTCTTGTAATCTTGGTTTTATAGGCTATATGCCTGTCATTTCCCTTCCCAGACCTTCATATCATGTTGGTTAATTAAAACCAAATGAGACGGCGGTAAAGCTTTCCAAGATATCCTTTCATTAAGAATATTATGAACATAAGCAGCTAGATACAAAAAAGATTCCTTTAGTCCCTCCTGTGGAAGGGAAAGGTTGCAATATGAGCTCAGTCACATTGTTGAACCTGAGATAATCCACATGAGAAAATTTTCATCAAATGATTTTTCTGGTTCTCCTGCTGCTAAGAAGTACTTGTTCTGCTACATTTGACTGCTTACTGGATCAGCTTAGAAAAACTCACTGCCACCATACACTTTGATCTAAAGATAATGAACTGCACAGATATATTTCTTTCTGGAATAAGAACACACCAAGGAAACCCCTTACTTGGTGAGAACATGCCACACATATACCTGCTCCTCTATAAATGAACATCTTTTGAGAAGAAAGGTAACAGTTTTTCTGGTGGATTTTTGTGAAGAAAAGGAAAGCAATCGACAGTTCTCTGTATCGGTATTTTTGCATTAGAAATCTGCTACCATGTTGGGAAATGTTTGGGAAAAAACATTGCACAAAGAAAAGAAAGGAAAGAGGCCTGGATGAAACACAAATGCTTTCAGTCCAATCTGTTGGGTCTGTTGCTTTTCTTCACAGGCAGAAAGCAACGGCATCAAAACCGAGGATGGAAGTCTCCACCACTGAGAAATGTCTCGGGATCCCTGAATAAAGTAGAAGCTACCAAAAGAATTTAATGACTTTTCTGCAGAGGATTAGGGTTATTTTGTCCTCTTTCATGACTTCGCTTAACAAAATAAATAAATAAATAAATGGGAGGCAGGAGACAGGTGCTGCCTCATATGCAAACGCTTGCTTTCACTAGTTTTCTTATCTTCATTTTAATACAGCTCATTTCTTGTTCAATACAACCCCTGCATCATTTTGGGTGCATGACTGATGCTCAGAAAGGCATTAGGATAGACACCTGGTATTAGGATAGACACCATCAAATTGGCCAAGGCCCCTAATTTTGGTTGGATGTGGTCAGTCATCACCAAAGGCAACCTAGACACTTGTGTTTTCAAAATCCTCCCATATGACCATATATCAGTTTTGTTATCAAATTAATTATGGGGAGGAGGCAAAACTGGTCATACCTTGGTAAATCCCTTTTTATCTTTTAAAGGAGTCAACAGCTTCTGCCTCTTCCTCAGAAAAGGTGTACACAACCAAAAAAACCCATCTTGACATTAAAATAACTGTAATAGTACATGATCTTGTGTGTTATGTGGACGTATTTGAATAAAGATTGCTAGAAACATTCATTGAAGTCTAGTACACCTTTTCTTACTCATCAGCAAGCTTAAAGAAAAAAAAAAGAAAAAAAGAAAAGAGATGATGAAAATACATTGAGCACTGTCCCTAGGATGCGGATCTTAGAAGGTGGTGTCATTCTTAGATTTCAGATCCTTCTTTAGAGTTGATGGGATCTGTCCTCCTATACTTGAGTAGGCAGAAAGTTTATAACCTCTTTTTAGAATATCAGGTTGTATTAACTCAGAGGGAAAGCAAACAACTTCTTTCCATAAAGCTCCAGTAATATTATGTTGAAACCTAAAGACAAAGCTGTCTCTCAGAAAACCAATAGGTACTTTTTCCTCTCCAGAGCCTGAAATGCTGTTAGTTTCTGCAAAAGTTGGCATAATCAAGAGAAAAGGAACCAGCATAAGGAGGAAATGGAAAGAATGCAGGTTTCTGATGTCTGTCCTGCCAGCCTTGCAAAGCTCCTCTCAGTTAGAGGAAAAACACTCCCTGAGGACTCAGATCACATGCAAATAAATCAGTTGCTCAAGTCAACACTCTTGAAGCACATAATTATGTAAATGTAGAGTATATTTGATCACTCCTAGGGAAACAACACTTTCATCATTTTTCCATATGAGAAGTGGAAGGTGTGGGTCTTCTCGTTTCCCATCAGAAGGAGCAGAACCAATACACAGTGTGGGTGTATTCATAGATCACAGATGCCTAATTTCCCATTGGAATAAAAATCTTTTTCATTTAGAATCCTTAAAAAGAACATTACATTAATCCTACAATTCTGACTGGGGCACTGCCTGTGTTCAAAACTGATGTACCACCCTTGAAAAGGACTCTCTCTGAAATCCTTACACATTATGAACAAAGTCCTTGTGAAAAGATCTGTTGTTAATGCCTATCATTAGCACTAATTAACTTCACTAGTCCTAAGATTTCTGGCATGGGCATTCAAGTTAAGGGTCAGGTGGCAAAAAAAGTAATTTATAAACATGTTGTGATTCTTTAATAAAGAGAGCTAATAACTGCTAGTAGATCTTTACCTGTGAAAAAGCTTAAACCTATATTTCCTTTTTAATAGGGATCTGAAGAGTACTTCCAGCCCTTTGAGAATCAAGATGACTAAACTTCTTAGGTGCAAGTGTTTCTAGTCAACCTCCAATGAGTAAAAGGACACTCTATTGGATTTAGAAAAAAGCTTGTGTTGAACCACCTGTGTTTGAACCAGTAGCACCTCTAGGGAGGTATTTCTACATCACTCCAGGTGGAACTACTCAAAGGAGGGCAACAAGCAACATGACAAATTACTGAGCATGAGATCAGGTGCAGCAGTTATATACATGCTCATAGACCACAGCAAGGTGAAAATAATTCAGTTTTCTTAACAGTCTCTTACTGTGAGGCAGAATGGATCATATTACTTTGTAATCGATTTATGACAAGAGCCAACCTGCTGAGAGTGGTCATAGCTTGGATGGTTCTCAGCATTATTACTTGTTCATGCTTTAACTTGTTCATATTTGACCTTCTTTTGACAAGAGAAGGACTTTGGTTTCAAGCTCTTTAACCCATTGAGAATATGAGTCTGGAACAGACATTTCAGAAGAGAAAGAAAACTTTAAAGTAAATACCAGTTCTAGGTCTTGCCTGCCATTAGGCAGACATGATGTGCAGATTAAGTTAGCTAATTCAGTAACAAAAAAAAATAGACCCTAAAAATTAATGTAATGAGATCCTAAAGGAATGAATTTAATTCAACATTAATGAACTCAGAACAGGAGCTCTAACTGTAGTGCCTGACTTAGAGCTGGGTACTGATGTAGGTTAGCCCAAAGGAGTAGGGTAGAATGAGACAGTGAGCAAAAGCTTTGCTGTATTTGTTCTTAGAGCACAAATTCACAATTCACCATCACATGGTTAAATAATTTGAAAAGCTTCTTTGGATGCCTCAGCCAGGACAAGCAACTTCTTCAGAAGGTATTTGCAGAGGCAGCATCATGAAGGAGGACGTTGACAGAAGGCACCAGGAGAAGTGTGCAGCTCAGATAGCCAATAAAATGCTAAGAGGAGTCTACTGTAAGCATGAAATAAACCCAGCAACCACTATTTCTGAAATATGTAAGGCTCCAAACTTGGACACTCCAAGCAGCTGTTACAGGAGAGAGAAAACTAATCAGATTTTTTGTGGCACTCTGCAGGCTAAAGTGGTACTGTGCATTGGTAACGAATTCTGTTGTATTTATGATATTGGACTGCAACTTCTTAATAAAGAAACTTTCAAATCTCTAGTTCATGCAGACCTGTATGATGATGTGAGAAAATTCATATTTAAGAAACAACATAGTGGAGTATATTGTGTTTCCACTTGCTCGCTCTCTCTAAAACATAACACTGTTATATTCAAGAACATCATAAATTGTAAATGTAATATAATCATATATGATATAGAATGCTCTAGTCCATGCTCGTGCTTCCCTGAAAATCAAGTGTCATTTTCACAATGGTCTCAATGATCAAGATGAGGCCCATTTATTCCCTTTCTAGCAAAGCAAAGTTGGTACCACTTCCAAAAGACTAATACCTGGGAAGGTACTCATATACATAATGTATGGGATAGTCTGACTTCAACAAAGCTGAAACATGTACTTAAATGCTTTGCCAACTCAAAGCAGAGTTAAAGATACTTTCCTGAAATTGGGCCCAATTCTTGACAAAATGCACTTAAATCATGAAACAACTTCAGGGCTATGAAAGAGTGCCAGCCACAGGAAAAAAACACCTTAAAACGCCCTTTCTGTAAAGAGTGGACACTTAAATAACCCTTTTAGCTCAGATTTGTATTTAAATAGTATTTAATTTTGACCCTATTTTATTCTTAGTATTGTTACTTTCATGTATTAAATAATTTCTTTTTTGTAGTTAACTTGCTCCCCCTGCCTTGCTCTTAAAGTAATGCCATTTTAGTATCAATGCAACAGTGCTTTGCTGCATTGCATAGACTGGACTGTGGCATTTGATTATATCTGGTAATAAAAAAAGAAATAAGGTTCCATTTTTAGTACAAGTGTCTTCACAGTAGTACTTCACTATGATGTGAAGTATAGGAAATTATTTTAATTCTATATGATCCTGAAACAGAGGATACTGTAAGGAATATACAAATGCAAGAGTAGTATGCCAGGCTATGAGAGTGGGCAATTCAACATCCTAGCAAAAGTAGCAAAAATATCCTGAATTCTAGGCTGTATACTCAAAAAGATTTTAAAAATTGGTGAATAAAAACTGGCCTTCAGATTAGAAAGCTTAGTGCAAAATAAGCTATTTCATGCTCCATTTAAATAAATCCTGCATGTAAAGAATTCAAGGTTGTAAAATAAAATCTTCTAACAGTGGAAAATCCTTCCCCTTTGAGGCTGTATATTGTGACATAAGTCAAGAATTCTTTTTTCCTTTCCCACTCAGAGTTAGATAGTGACCCAGCTTACATAATCCTACGGACAACTGAAGACCTTCCAGTCTGCGACATTTTCTCAGACTTGAGCTGGGATGCAAATGTCAGTGGCTTGGAATGATTTGTGGAGTTCATCTCCATCCACATAACAGATTCCTGCAGATATTAAGAAGCGGGTGAGTGATGGACTACTGCAATAGCAGCAAGTTTTGGCTGCTGAGGGTACAGTGCCTTCCTGCAGGCCGGGAGCCGTCTCAGCTGTGAGGCTTCACTAAGCCTGGGGGAAACCCTCTGGGACAAACAGGTGAGGACCAAGACCCACTTTCTCCTGTCCTTCTGCAGGTCGCGGGGGACTGACATCAGGTAATTTCCACCTACTGTGCAAAGACAGGCAAGCCTGTAACTCTCCCTTTAAAGGCAGGAAGAAACAGAGAAGATACGATGTTTAACTTCCCAAAGAGTTAAGGTGGGAAAGAGGAAGGATTATGCTAACCTGGACCGAAAAGAAAGCCTCCGTGATTCAGAAGGACTACAGAATGATCCTGGATCTACACCCAAGGACCGTGAGCAGTGGGATTAATACATGAAAGTTTTCATTTTTTTGTTTTTTATTTTGACAATAAACCCTGGGAATGGCTGTGCTCACTTTATGGAAAAGTCTGAACGGGTTAACTTCAGGGACTAAAAACTGAACAGACTATTCCAGCTACCAGAAGAATTTTCCTGGTAACACCTTTACCACAGAAATACATGCAGAGATGCCAAGCAGAGCAGAGGCAGTACCTACTTATAAAGAGAAATTTCAGGGCACACAGAGGCACTCAGACACAAGATCCTGAAGAGACTGCAGGATGGCAAACTCTACTAGGGCCATGTCCACGTACAGTGAGAGAGAAAGAAAAAGAAACACTGTTCCTTTCCTTTTTCTTTTTCCAGAAGTACTTACATGGGGGTGTGTAACATACGGTTTACACTAGGTTTTTGATGTCTCTTCTCTTGGGCAATATATCTACACAAGAAGAGAATAAGGTGGACAGATGATGCAGGGGGTGTGGTGTTGCAAGTAAAATACATCCCTGATCCGTGACTTGAGAGAGCTGACTGACTGTGAGAGACCTGAAAAAGAATCTGTGATAGTTTTGCCTGTTCCACTCTGATAGCAAATTATTCAACAGACATGTGGAATTTTATTAAACTTTTGTAACATTGGTTTAGCATTCTTTCTATGTACTTGCATCCTACAGGTGATCATTAAAAGACAACCAATGAGCCCAGCTCCTTAATAAACTTTCCTCTATTTCAAAGCATACCTGCTGTCCTAACTGTGTGTTATTTCTCCCTGTTAAAGTAAAATAGCACTGGTTAGACCATACGACAAGTATAAGGATTCTTCCCTGCTGCATTTTAGTTGCTGTTGTTCACCTTGAACCAAGAAATAAACCAATTTATATTAAGTAAATACTGACCATTACCAGCAGAACCAGTAGTTCTTCCTGCACTAGGCAGAGTGATCTGAACCTCTTCAATCGATCCTCTGACCAGTTTTTTTCAGTATAGCCTGTGTTCTAATATTCTGTACTTAACTCACGGGCTCATTTCCTATATGATTTTCTATATAATGTCTTTTTTTTTCCTGCTTCTAACCTCCAGTGGAAAAATCAGAGGCATGATAAAATAATAATAATTCTAGCACAACTGACAGAGTCAGTTTGAGAGATTGGAGGTAGCTGACATCTGAGAGCTTAAAATTGGCTATTTGTCTGTCATACTTTCTGGGTTTGAACTAAATTTCATTGATTTTCAAGGGGGAAATGGTCCTCAAAAAGTGTTTCTGTTATGAACCCAAAGGGAGCAATGAATAAGACTTTTTTTGCAAGTGTGTGGAGAGGAAGATGGGAAAAATTAGGCATTAAAAATCAGTAATTAGGCAGTTAAGTGACAGTACAAAATTTGTTAAACATACTGTAAAATTAAATTAAAAATTGCAAGGGAAATTCTAAGCTGCAATTGGGATTTAATTTTTACAGTGTTGAAAAGAGTTAGATCTGATTTTTAAATCGGGCAAATCATCAGGGGAAAGAACTATCATTGGTGCTTAGAGAAGGTGGAGGAGCGTTGCCTGTAATGTGAGGTTATCCCGCGAGAGGGACTCACAGGCGACTGTTCCTGTCCCCGACCCCAGCTAAGAGAGCGTGCGGGGATCAGTGGCATCGAGGCTCCTTGCTGCCTGCCAGGGAACCCGTCACCCTTCTGCTAATTCGGTTCCAAACGCTCCCTGTGCGGTTTGAGCCCTGCCCTGCCCCGCACCGCCGAGCACGTGCTTTCCTCACGGTGCCGAAGGAGACCCAGGAACC
>NW_010528122.1:0-2806 GCF_000687285.1 Phaethon lepturus
GGATATTAGGTAAAATTTCTTTACTGAGAGAATGGCCAAACAGTGGAACAGGCTGCCCAGGGACGTGGTGGAGTCACCATAACTGGAAGCATTCAAAAAACATGTGGACATGGCACTTGGGGACATGATTTAGTGGGCATGGTGGTGTTGGGTTGATGGTTGGACTTGATCATCTTAAAGGTCTTTTCCAACCTTAATGATTCTATGATTCTACAATTCTACTATTCTAAGATTCTAAATTTACCTCACTAGATCTCAGTATTCAAAATGTGTTCTTCTTAGAAACATAGATGATTTGCTGACAAACTTGTTCTTGGAGCATTTTTTCAGCTTGTTTATCTTGTGGGTGCTATTGACCTTATGTAATATTGAAATGTATTTTTGGGATCCTATCACTACTGCGTTTTGAGCTACAGCATTTAAACAGTGTAGTAACAGACAAGTAGAATCTACCTATGCTTGAAGTTTGAGAGTATTTCTCTGATATTTTTGTGGCACTTCAACAATGTTCTGGATTTTTTTCAGTAGGGAGCATGGGGGTGGGGAGGAAAGGGGAAAGGGTATTTGTTTGGTTTTGTTATTGAAAAATGCTTTTAACACACTTGGGTAATTGGTCTTGTATGCTACTAAGCTTAATAGGAAACTTTGTTGCTGATGATATATGTTCCATACCTTAATTGATACCACAATTTTGATTAACTTCAACTTCTATGATTCTGATTCCCAGACTCCTGTGGGAAGGGAAAGGAAGAATCAAATAGAAGCGCTGAGATGACTCTTCTAGGATTTTTTCAGACCACCTGGAAAATTCTTCCACAGGCTGATTTTTCTGCTTATCATTGGCACTAATTAAGCTATTTAGTTTTATCTCATAGCATACCTGGTATACACCTAAATTTCAATACCTCTTCTTACATGTTCATCTCTCTTCCTGTATGGCTATCGTATACTACAAAATGTGTACATAACATCTTGTGTTTTTTCTGATATAGGGGTTGTTTATGTCTATTTTGCATCCTATTCCTTGTGTATGGAATAGTGTTGAACTATGACGGTTTGGTGTGCTTTTGTGATTTTCTTCTCTCAGGAAGTTAGTGAGTCTTTTCCAGGATAGACTGCAAACACTCATTTAGATAGATAATATAAGACAGCATAAACCCAAGGTTTTATCTCAAATGATGTTTATTTTTCTCTAATAATTTATTCTGATAGAAGGTTTTTTAAATTGTCTTAATTTTAGTGATGAATAATGAATGGTGTAATTACATAGAAATACCATTTAATTATGCTTTTTTTCTTTGCACAATGTGACCTATTAGCTACAGTTATTGAGACTCATTAAACTGCAATAGAAAATAGCACTCACACAGTGTGCCTTAGTCATGCCAGAAACCTTTTGTACCATTCTGTACTGCTTGACATTGCTTTATTGTGTTTGAGTGACTGCAAAGAAATATGAACTATATTGTAGCTAAAATTAAAAATTCAAAACTAATTAATATTTGAAATAAATCTTACTTCGTAATCCTAGCATTAGTCCTGAACACTAGCACTTCATACTCTTTCAGTATAACTTCCTAGAGTATTGAACTAAAAGGAATAATTATTATTAATGGAAAAGCATGCAGCATGTTAAACATGTTTAGCTAATTCTACTCACGAGCCATAAACCACACTTTGACCCAAATTATGACAATCCTTGAAAAATGTATATGATAGCAAACAGTTAAAGAAATCTAAAAATGTGAATATGTAAATGAAGTACTGTCCATTCAGAGTGACAGGCATCAAATCTGGAAAATGAAAAGGATTTTTTTTCTAGAGGGAACAGCTTTGTGGATAAGGAATTTATTGGATGGTTGCATCCAGAGGGTAGTGGTCAATGGCTCAATGTCCCGATGGAGATTGGTGACAAGTGGTGTCTGTCCCTCAGGGGTTTGTACTGGGACCAGTACTCTTTAATACCTTCATCAGTGACATAGTGGGATCGAGTGTGCCATCAGTAAATTTGCAGATGACACCAAGCCGAGTGGTGCAGTTGACATGCCTGAAGGATGGGATGTCATGCAGAGGGACCTGGACAAGCTCGATGAATGGGCCCATGTGAACCTCATGAGATTCAACAAGGCCAAGTGCAGGGTCCTGCACCTGGGTTGGGGCAACCCCCAGCATCAGTTGTGGTGGACCAATATGCGGTTTCTGTCTTAAATATTTCACAGTTCCGAGGAACTCACACCTTTTTTTTTGGTACAAAAGCTTGAACATGCCTCGATACAGGGTGGACCCCAGAAAAGATAGGTGCCGTGGCCTTATTGAATCAGCCTGCACAATGACCAGGAGGAGACACCAAGACCTGCAGAGGTGCCATTGCCTGATTGAATCAGCCTGTTGCATATGCATGCAGACGGAGATTGTGGGACTGGGACTATATAAAAAGGACACCATCAGAAGCAAAAAGGGGGACCCCCACCACCAAGGAGCATCAAGAGGACCAACGGGATGCCACTGGATCCACGGGTGGTGATATCTTCTTTGTTGTCTTTCTCTCTCTCTCTCTTCTGTCTCTCTATCTTTCTCTCTCCTCTCTTTGTCGAGGTATAAAAGATGTGTTGCAGCAGACTTGTTTGTTTAGTTGAATTGTTTAGTTAGAGTAGTTGCCATTGAATCATTTATGTAACCTCATGCCTTGCATTTTGTATTATTAAATTGTTAAATTGGTTGGCAGGTGTTGTTTCACCTTAATTCCGTCCAGGGGGATCACGAACTTGGTTGCTGGTCTCACGGGGACGGAGGTCGTCCTGAATGA
>NW_010528123.1:0-1970 GCF_000687285.1 Phaethon lepturus
GACCCAGCAGTCAGGCCACCGGCGCGCGCTTGCCCCTGCTGCTCCATGCCGCTGCCAGCGGGTGCTGCCCCTGTGAACTCTGCCCGCTCCCGGGCGGGGGACGCCAGCCTAGTGCGGGGCAGTGTGTCCCGCGCCTGCGGGACAAGCCTGGGCTCCCCCACGGAGCTGGGCACAACAGGGGAGCAAGGATCCTGTGCGTGCTCAGAGAGCATGCAGTCAGGCTGCCGCCGAAGTGGGAGGCAAACCCAGGCTCCAGAAGTGGTCCCACACTAGTAGTGTAGTGGTACACACACTAGTAAATGCATAAATAAATATTAAAGGTATGTTCATAGCCTGTGGTAAGTAAAACGAGTGAAATATCCTTGCTCAAGTCATACACAACGGCAGAATTAAGAATAAGTGGTAGGATTTCAACTTGTTGATTGTGTTTTCCTTTACCTACAGCCAGCCATGACGATGACAGACCATATTTGTGCTTCCCCTATATGGAATACGGGAAAAAAAAAAAGTATCAATAGCTGTCTGATTTACACAGAAAGAGGTTTACATAACGGAAACACTGTGATTATTTAACCTACTATGAGATCAGCTTTGCCTCTGGTCTTTTTAGAGAATTATAGGACTGGAGGAACCTCAGAAGATCACCTAGTCCCTTTCATCGCTTCTGCCCAGCAGAATGATTTTTTGGGCCTGACAACACACATACATAGAAACCTCTTTTCTCATCCACCTAAATGAATAAGAACATGAACGAAAAGCTTACCACAATGAATATGCTTTTACATTCACCTTAAACACGTGCGTGCATAGAGGAGGGTGAAACCAAGCATCTGCCAAGGGATAATTCATATGTCTGCAAACACGAGAGGCCACAAAACTGCTGACACGCGCAGAACAGCAGCGCAGCAGCATGAGCTCATTCCAAGACAAGCATTTCCCTTTGGTGAGTGCATAGCTCCCAACGGTAGGTGCGATGGGAGTTGGGCACAGGCCTCCAAGCAATACCACACAGAACCAGATCCTAATCTCCCTTGCACTTGAAGGGCCCTGATCCTGCAGATGTTTGACTAGGAAACAGAATTCCACAACGACAAGGTCCCTGCACCATGGGGATGGCTGCGTACAGCCTGAATTTTGCACTTGGCTGCGTGCGTGCGCACAGTGGTCCTCCAGGGAGAGCCCCTGGGTGTGTGGAGGGGCTTGCACAGACGCAGGGACTTCCCTGCGCTCCTGGCTGCAAGACCAAGGGGAATTCTGGATCTGCTGTGAAGCAAAGGTCTCAGACAGCAGCTGGGAAGAGGTGGAAAGAAGGTAGCATTGATGTTCATCCAGAGAACCACCTTGGGTAGCCCCACTGGTGTACGCTTTCTGTAGCTCCTCCGAATGATCAGCTCTGCTGAACTTAATTCTTTCTTTCAGGGGACCGTGCCGAAAGGAAGGTTTCAAAGCTTGATGCAGTCATCATGAACGTGACAGTGCTCCAGACTGGACAGTCTCCAGTGCTCTTTGGGCTCAGATCCAACGGCCCCAGTTCAAACCAGCATTCAGAAGTGTGCTAAAGAGATCACAGAATCATAGAATCACTAAGGTTGGAGAGGACCTTCAAGATCATCAAGTCCAACCATTAATCCAGCGCCACCATGTCCCCTAAACCATGTCCTGAAGCGCCACATCCACACATGTTTTGAACATTTCCAGAGATGGTGACTCCACCACGTCCCTGGGCAGCCTGTTCCAATGCTTGACCACTCTCTCCGTAAAGAAATTTTTACTAATATCCAACCTAAACCTCACCTGGCGCAACTTGAGGCCATTTCCTTTCGTCCTATCACTAGTTACTTGGGAGAAGAGACCAACACCCTCGTCGCCACAACCCCCTTTCAGGTAGTTGTAGAGAGCAATAGGGTCTCCCTTCAGACTCTTCTTCCCCAGACTGAACAACCTCAGTTCCTTCAGCCGTTCCTCATAAG
>NW_010528124.1:0-12160 GCF_000687285.1 Phaethon lepturus
GTGGCACGGGCACTACCCGTGCCACCCCAGCACAGCACTGGCTCAGAGTTGCGGGGCTTTTTGGGGACTGCTCCACATCATGGGGGGGCTGCCAGGCAGGCTGTTTGTCTAAGCAAATCTGTCAAAATATTGCTCAGTAACTGAGCTCTGAAGATCTCTGGTCCCCAAAGGTCTCTGTTGGAAGAGTATCACAAATGGGAATCACAATTTCTAAATTTTGCCTATTGCAAACTGTTTTCTTACGTCTACAGATCACTCCAGCAGAAATCTTGAAGCTAAAGCTGCACGTAGAGAAAAATCACTTTTATCTGGTTGCCCAAGTTTCTTACCTTCTTTGGTTCTAACTCGGCTGTCAGGTAACGAAATGCTTTTTTCCTTCACTTTCCTGGAAGAAGCATTTGTTTTCAGTGGTTACACACAGCCTGTCTTTATACAGACTGAGTTGGTATGCGGATGTGTGGGTAGACTTCACGGGATTACTTTCTATATGCTTGACTCATTTCACGCAATAACTCATTTCACAACAATAAATGTTAAGCAATCTCTGTAGCAAAAAGAATTTAGTGCCATGATGGCTTATGCCAGTCTTCTGTAGGAAAATATTCAACATACATATATACCTAAACCAAACCACAGTGGCCTTGAACCAAATCCTGAATTCAAGATACTCACCACATTCAGGGTTGGGGTCATATACTACCTGCACACACATGGCCTTAGCCAGAGGACCGGTATCAGCAGTGAACAGGCCTGAAGGAGCTGCCGCTCAGCTCCTGGACCAGCCAGGCGCTCCCGCTGAATCCCTTCCGCACTGCAAGATGAGACCTTCTTGTGCGCCATAGCCTCCCTTAAATCCAGATCCTTTCCCCAGGAGAGAGCTGCGGTGTGACCCACCAAGTTCCCGGGGGACAAGTACAGCATCTGCACTGAGCTTGTACCCGTGGGAAGAGCATCACGCTGGATAATCTCTTGCCAGACTGGGATCAGTCAGACAGTAACTGACTCCAACAGTGAAGAAGGTTTTAAGAGAGCATGGCTCTAGCAGCACTGATGTTGAGCTTCCATGAGTCAGAGTACATTGTCTGGGGCTCTTGATAAACATGTCATTATGTTAGACATGACACTATGTTACATCACATGTGACTATCTATTTGCATTTGAAAACAGAAAAGGTTATACGGTGTACAGCAGTGATAACCGTTGCTGAAATTTGGATAGTATTCACACTCCCAACATCTCACCAGCTCCATAACAGAAGTACATGGGACTGAGGACCTTGAAGGCACCATGCTGAGACCAGGAATGGTGCCAGTGTGGGGAAAAGGAAGGAGAAATTAGACTAATAGGCTCTTAAAGACACAGCCATAGAACATGCACGTCTTTATACGCTGATATGCTGAAGGAAGGTCGCTAGGATCCAGCAGCAGAAAAAAGCACAGGTTGCTGAGGGAGAAGAGGAAGCGAAGATGTGAACAGTGCCTTCCCACCAGCAGTAGCTGGTCTTAATTAGAAATCTAACCCCCCTAATTCTCACAGTAAATGAATTTTCAGGGCAGCACCACCCAGAATTATCATGAAGGAGCAAAGGACAAGGCTTTTTTCACGTATGTTGGTGCTATACAGCCAGAAAGAACAAGAGAAGGTGGGAGGGAGGAGATGCTATATGATACCAGGTCACTTGGTGATGTCTTTACTGGGTGCAAACAGCTCCAGCACTGAATAGCATCCAGTACAGCCAGCAGGTGTTGACAAGCTGTTCAGAGCTGGCAAGCAGAATACATTGAGGTTTCAATTCCAAGACCTGGTTTGACAGAAATTTCAAAGAAATGATGATTCATGTTGAGTTCTGACCAAGAAGCAGTGGCAGGTTTTGTTTCAGGGTTGGCTCTTTGATTTGAGCTCTTCCTCAGCCTCCATGATGCGCTATTCTGTGCTGCCATGTGACACACAATGTGCACCGATGGCATAAAGGCAACAAAACCAAAGCAACACAAATAGGAAAAAAAATGTATGTGGTAAAAAAGAGCAGACTTACATAGGTCAGCATAAGTAGTTGTATATGAGAGACAAAGAATTATTGAGCTTTTTTGTATGGAGCTGACACAAATCATATCTTTCACTGCTTTATTTACTGGCCTCATAATAATCTGCAATTATAAAATCTGCAATGTTATTTTCATAGGAACCTATTCTATGGCCCACAATACAGATTTTCTGGGGGCTAGAAAGATAAAAATCCAGAAAACAGAGAGAGAAACACAACTGCTGTTTTGCACTAATGACTAATGAAAGATTAGTAATCTTATGATATAGAAATAGATACTTCTTAATAAATGGTAGCAATAAAATAATATTGCTGCATTTTTACTAAACATTGATAAGAAGTTTGTGAAACTGGAAATAAGAATCGTGATTGTTGTAGTAGAGGATGCTGTATCTCATTTGGACATAAAATAGTGTACAGCTTCGGTTATAGTAAGTAACATCATGGGAAGGCCAGTGGCTGGGGGTCTTGTTTCAGATGATCCTTTTCATACCACCGTCCGAAAAGCGTCACAGTGATGACTGGTTTTGTTGGTCTTGTCTTACTCATCAAGCGCCCATCATTCAATACCTGATTGAAAAGGTAAGAGAAGGACATAATTAGAGGAGTGCGCATATGAACAGGCTAAGAACTCAGCAAGATGTGACAAAACAGGAAGAAGGTACGTCAGAGCACATGTCTTCCTGAAACTAGTGACTTCATTAATAGGTATTTAATAGGTCTGATTATTCACTATGAGCAAGGTCACTTTGGCTGTTTTGAGAGAGTTTTTTCTATTACTATGCCACAGAGAACCTAGTATGACACAGCTCCAGGGTGCCCCATTACCTCGAACTCCCCGGGGGCCAGCTGCACCCCGCTGTACAAGACTTCTGGAAACACGTAGTTGGTGCCAAAGGTGCCGCTGAGGGAGAACATCTCAAATTCGGTCTGGGCAGTCTCCACCGGCTGCCCACATGTGTGCAGGTCTGTGCTCTTGCACTTGAGCAGCGTGCATATCTGTGGGGAGAAGACAACAACATATCTAGCAAGATGGAAACACTCTGGTAGGAAAGCCTTGTGCCATCAAAGCTAGTGTGTGTTGGAGCAGGTACCATCACAGGATCTCTTTCATAGTCTTTAAGCAATTCCTCTTTAGTTGTAGCTTATTTTTTCACTCCTTGGTCTGAATGGGGATATTCGAGACCTGCATTGCTTTAGTAGTTAAGAATAACCTGTTTCTCACCTAAGTGCTGCTAGAGCACATTATTTCATCCCTGAAGGCCAATCCTGTCACTTCCACCAGTTCTTCCAATTGCCAGTTCTCTTGTTTGAATATTCCTTTCCCACATGTCTTAGTGAGATGAGTTTGTGAATGGAAATTTTAAGCAAATGAAAAAAGCCCTTCTCATGGGTACGTTGTGCATCTATCCACACAGGTCCTCTTACTGATATTTGTACATGTTGCTAATGACACTTCTTTAGATGTCCTGGTAGTCCATGAGGAATCTGAGTTTTATGTTCTCCATCCAAGTCCTGGTGAATATATGTCAAGGTGATGAAGTCAACATCCTCTGTTACATTTTTGTGTTAGTAGTTGCAGCACATTGAGGAAATCAGGAATGACAATGATTTGTCCTTAGATTTAATTCTCCAGGTTACAGCTGATAAATGCTTATGGACACCATAAAGAAATATGAAATAGGGCTGGCTCTCCTGTGAAGGTGGTTTTGCTGTGGTGATGGAGGATTTTGGCTGTGGCAGATATTGTGGGATAGAAGTGATGTATTTGCAAACATCAGAACTATTATTCATCAGAAAATATGGTTTCATGTTGAAATGCAAATAAGCAGAGAAACAAAGAATCAAATTCTCTCAGTATGTTCTGAGGAAATGAAAAAAAACTGAGGGAAAAAGGAAGTGTAGAAATTCCTGTCTTTAAAAAATTCAGTACTGGTAGAGACCATCTGGCACACTCACTGAAGTAAATTTTCCAAGCAAGCTCACTGAATTTATTCAAACTACTTTCTTAAATGTATTAGATGAGCTGTTTGCTGGCTAAGACCTCCCCCCATATCCTGGAGTCTGTACCAGATGGTATGCAAAGGACATGTTGACAGAGAGAAGTAACTAACTAAAAAAAGAATACGCTGGCACAATAACTTAATTATGAAGGCAAGAGGGTTTTCTAATATGACTTTAAGCAAATTCAACCAGGATGTTGCTCACTGCCTTCCCAAACATTTGATTAAAGGAAAGGCAGAGTGGACATTTCCAGTAAGAGTTGTATGCCGTTTAGTAAACCTCACTGCTATGATTTGAGTAATGACAAAAAAATAACATCTCTGTGAATCTAAATTATCAGAGCCTCTCATAAAGATAAATGCAATCAACTGATTTTTCAACAGCAACCTTTTCATGAAGATTAGAGGGGATTCACAACACTTACTGTAGGTAGGCACAAAAGAGAACCTAAATTTAGCCAATACTGCATGCTTAAAATAACAGTGCGTGCACTCTGGGAACTTGAAAGAAGTTTAAAGACCTGTCCACTGCATTTGTTGGATTTAAAGGTAAGCAGGCTTTGATGTTTCAGCAATTACTTCCCATTGCTAACAAATAGGGTATCAGGACACCAGCATAAAAGTCATTGTCTTTTTTCCCCCACAGGAGCTGAAGGTTTCTTGCTGCAAGGAAGCTTCCTAAAATAAGTAGCCCCTCCCCAGAGAATCATTACCTGCAGATAGTATTGTCCTTCAACAACATGAAGCCCGTCAAAAGCACCTAGCACATAAATTTCGTCGTTTTCTTTCCCTGCCATCTTGTAGCTCAAATGACAGCAGAGGTCTTTCTGGCAAACGGTGAGATTCCCCTCAGGCTCAGTGAGCTTAGTGAAAGTAAACCAGTCATGGAAGATGAGTCCTCCAAAATCATGGTCATTTGGTGAGAATCTTTTGACACTCAGAGCGTATGAGCTCCAGTTGACAGCAGGTGGGGAGGCAGGAGAAAGGCGAGGGTGTGAATCTAATTCAGCAATGAGGAGGCGACCGTCCTCAGTTTTCATATTGTAGTAGTATGTTCTGGCTCCATCTGGTGCATAAATACCACTCCCTGGGGAGAGTGCAATGGTCAGTCCAAAAAGAATAAAAAATTTCATATTGTCCTTTTAATTGTCCCTACTGCTAGCTTATTCACTATTTTATAAATATTACAGAAATTTTAGTCTCACCGAAGGTGACCATCAGAAATTCTGTGCATAGAGCTCATGTTTTGGCAAAGAATAGCATTTATTTCCCTGAGTGAAGTCCGCTCAGTGTAGCCAAAGGCAGAGGATGTTATGTTATGGTTGTATTTATGACCTCCCCAGTTCTCTTTTCTCCTGTATGCAACAGAGTTGCCTGAGAATTCCTTTATTCTTGGCTAATTGATGTAAAAGAACCATCTACTGATTGAGACCATCCAAAACACAACACAGGCAAGTATCACAGGCCTGTCCTGGTGAACACAGAAGAAGATAGCAACTGTCCAGCCCCACTTACACTAACTGAGGACTCCTCCCCACACCGGGAATTCACACCTGACCAATGCCAAGCGACAGAGGGAAATCAAAGAAGATCTGTTGTACCCATCACTGCTGAAGAGCCACATAAAATGGACAACAAGCAGTAGACTGTCAGGCATTTCAGATGAGAAGCCCCAAGCCAATACTTGGGGTTTCACAGCTCAGTGAAGATACTGGTCTAGCAGAAATATACTATCCCATAAGCTAAGCTCTAGAGAACAAGTGCTACGCTCTTAAAAGAAAATACAGAGTTCTTAGCAGTGTTACAGCAACAGGTTTGAAAATTTGTTTTTAACACTTCTCCACAACTGTGTTAAATACAGCTACAAATAAGTCTTTTATTTGGCCAGAATAAATGGAGGCTTGTGTTGGGATTACAAGTATTTTTGTCATTCAGCATTGCACACTTACAGGTGGAGAGGAAAAGAACTGAAGTTTCAGAAGTTTCTGCTCAGATAGGAAGGGCAGTAACTTATTACTTCTTTAGAGACATTAAAGGAAAGAAAGGAAAATCCTAAGAAGCCAGGGAGAAAACACCACAAGTTTTGCTGTGCTTTGTATGGCACCGGGAGGGACAGGGGTTGTCAGATTTAAAATTTGGTGACTAGACTCTTCACCTTCCAAATAAATATATTATACTCCTCTGCAAACTCACCCTGCAGAATAGGGAATAAAGATTCATGGCTATAAAGATTTTTCAGACAGAGTGAGAATTAATTACCTGTCATGGACATGCTGGTATAGTGTGTATTGGCAGCTAGGAAGTTGACACCCATGCCCATAGCCCAGGCAGAGTGAAACTCAACCGCAGTCAGAAACGGCAGGACATTCATCCAAGCCGTCGGGAAGAGCACGGTGTCCACCTGCAACTCGCTCACCAGCACCACGGCAGGCTCATGGAAAAGGATGTCGAAGCACGTGAAGATGCCAAACTTCCCAAAGGGGGTCTCAAAGGTGACGGCTTCTGGCTCTTTAGGGTAATTAAACTGAGTTTCTGACATGAAAAGATTATACTGTAGGGGAAAGAAAAAAGACAAACCAGTTAAAAGCACCTTCTGCAGTATCCTGGAGTCACTCCCTAAAATTTTTCAGAATGATGAGAGAAGTTTTTTGACCTGTGTTTGAAGCTTCCAATCTAGGAAGTCAGGCTAAAATCGTATGCTCACCAGTGTGCCCAGAAGGTGGATATGGGAGACACATACTGCCCTGACATCTAGCTAAGAAAGCAGCCAACTTTCTGCAGGTCTGTTGGTGTCAGCCATCTGCAACTCCCATAAAAATAATCTCTCCAGTCTCCCCACCTAGTTTATAATTCTGGTGACCCAAAAGATGCACAGAAGAGAAATAATAATGAAGAGGAGCACGGAGGATCTTGTGCCAAGAGGCAGGATTGGTGACCTTGGTGTGGAGATGCACAGAAGGGCTGGAAGCACTCAGCACCAGCAGGAAGTGCGAGACAGTACAGGGAGACTGCAGAGCGGAGAAGAAAACAAAGGTGGGGGTGATGGAGGAAAGGCAGATGATCTCAGCCGACAGAAAAACCAAGTTTGCAACATTCTCAGCTGTCCAACGTTTTCCTTCTTCCTTCGCATTCACGATTACTAGAAGAGGCCTTTAACTGCCAGATGGCCTGGACAATACACACGTGCCTCTGAGCCAGAAAAGTCATTCAAGTGTACTGAACTTGTAACTCAGTGCCTGGGCCATGCCAGGCTGGCACATGGAGGACCATCCTCCACAGTATCAGTGTCCCCCTCACCCAGTTTCCTCACAAAGAAATGGCATCATCTCTGAAGAAGCAAATGAAATACTGGACCCGAGGTCCATTAAATAAACAACTGCCTTCAATGTAGCCACATCTGCCTGATATCCGGCACAATGACCCTCAAACAACTTTGTTGAACCTTGCAGGCAGGCCCGTAAAACTGAGAAAGGATGCTTTCACTGGGTGCAAATGTTTCAATTCCCTCATCTCTTTTTATACCCAGCTTCGGTCCATGGTTTTGTCCAGAGAATTCCCATTATGCAAAAGCTGGGCAGAAACATCATCAGAAAAAAAACCCCAATAGGAAAGAGCCTGTCTTGCTTAAATCAGGCTACTTATGTAGGATGAGATCCAGATGAACATTTTAAAATCAGGGAAGGTGAAGGGGTAATCTGATGAAAACCTGGCACTGAAAACCGAAGCTGTTCAAACAGTAGGATTTCCAGTAATAGGGAGTTAATGAACTGAGGAAGTCAACCAAAACCATATACCACTAAATTGGACCTAAGCAATCATTTTGCATTCTAGTCTATTCTGAGAAACATGAAGCAAATGCAAATTTGGAGTCAACAACTTCACAGCAAGAGAGAGATTCTTTTAAATTATAAACAGAAGAAAAAATCTGCCATGGGACAATGACTGGCATTTAATTCTCTTGCCGAATGAAGACATTTTGGAAGTAGTGGAAAAATACCTCCTGACTTTCCAAAGCCACTTTACCTTGTGGTAACGAGCCACCAGTTTCCCCTCCGAGTCAAAGACGACGTTGGTGTTGTACTGATAGCGACCATCGCTGGGGCAGCCGGGATCACTGGAGTTACACGGCTTCTTGTCGCCAATGTTTGCAACCACATAGATGGAGTTATTCCTGGCCATGCAGCTGAGTCGTTCCTGCACGGGTGCTGGAGCAAATCTAATGTATTTTAGGTGGGGGAAAAAAAAAAAGACTAAAAGAACCTGTGCTGTCAGTGGTGTCCACTGCTGGAGTGCTGAGGGCACGCTGGCAGCACCTCCGATCCTGTGGTCACTGAAGGGCAGGCAGATACACAGGGAGGCTGCAGCACTCCATCAGGAAGTTCCTGCACCTTGGGGCAGGTCCTGGAGCCCTCCCATCAGTGTCCAGAGGGACATGCCACCCCTGGGCTGCCTGCCAGCACCCCTCGGCATGCAGAACTTGCTCTGCAGCAAGCAGATAATCCTAGGGCTGGGAAAGGGTAGGAGAAAAATTGCTGGGCAGAGGAAGAGACTAACTTGGTGTCACACAGGAGGATATCTCAGCATCTGGCATAGCGGCACCTGAAGACCATAGCTTTGGGCTCTCAACATACCAAGCAGAGTTGAGCTGTGGAACAGTGCAGTTGATGTGGTCAAGGCAATTCATCACTTCCCACGGACAGGATTACACGTGGCATAAACAGCAGTGGTCAAGATGTGACAGGCCATGTGCCAGAAACTAGCAGCACCTCTGAAGCACCCATACCAGGCCAGAAGAGAGCGGACGCCGCCCTCTGTAAGGTGTGCATTTGGTTTTGCAAGATGTGTATGAGCTTTGGCAAGCTCATCACAGTCGTTCTGTGAAAGGTCATGGGTGGGCTGGGCCTTACTGGAGGACCATCATGCAAGATACATAGGTAGCACCAAGGAACAGGGCATGTCAAACTGTGATGGCAGGCATTATATTCCCACAAGGTGCTAATGTAAAGCCTGATTTAGGACAGTGAAGAGACACAAAGATCACCTTCACAAAAACTAACTGTGCAAAGAACTGGAATAGAGACCTCCTGGGACACACTGCTACACCACACCCCACACCACTGAAAGACTGTGTATTTTAGCTACTTGTGTCTCAGCAGAAAGTTGCACATCCTGCACTTCTCCCCATCCTGAATCTTCCTCTCACTCTCAGGACCTTTGGAGAATTACATCCTCCCAGATGTAATAACATGCTCTAAGCATCACATCATCAAGCAGGTGCAGAAAGCTGTGGTGAAAAAGGCAGACCACAGCTGTAGTTCCATGCCTGAGCACTTATTGCATGCTGTATGGATCTGAAGTCCAGCGCTTGGCTATAGGTTAGCTTGTCCCTGCGGGAACATGATGATTGAATGACAGGTCATGTTCTACAGCATAGAGTATCTAGCAATTCAGACTTTATCTTATCTTAATTGTGGAAAACTAACATTAAAAGTTTCTGGGTTTGTATCACTCAGAGGTTTGGACTTTGACTACTAACCCCATCACCTCTGTTATTTGCTGCTCAGAAACTAGTTCTTGGCAGTCCACAAAAATGGTATGTGTGCTTTAATTTGAACACAGTATTTGTAAAAAAAAAAACAAACCAACCAAAAAAACAAATAAAAACTAGTGTTAAGAATTTACAATCAATCAGTTCTATTCAAAATAGTGTGAAAAAAATGAAATCAGAATGAGAAGCAGCATATTCTGGCATCAAATCTTTTCCAAGTACAAAAAAAAGATGTTTTCTCTGCATTCAGTAACCCAAGTTCTGTATGTTTTTTGAATTTCTCTTTAAAGTGTCTAATTAAAAAAAAAAACAAACAAGTAACAGGGTTCCCTTGTCAATTAGTCATGGACATGCTATAAATTTCATCATGTAACTTACCTTCACATGCAACTTACCCTCATGTCAAAAGCATTAACAGTTCTCAGACATTTACTGGGAGCAGCTCCTGACTCCATGAGACACTACTTTAAAACCACATATATCACTGCAGAAGACATCACCTTGTGGGGTCGGTGCAGGGAATCCAGTTCACCGCCGGATCAGGGATATCCTCCAGGTAGGGGTAGATGGTTTCTCTTGTGAAACGCCAGCCGTAAATGCCGTCTTCAGGAGTCACAATGATGTGGGCGCCCTGACACGACAGACTCCGTTAAGAATTCACCCATCAACAGAACCAGAAGGGTCAGCAGGAGAAGACAACACTAATTAACAACGCTCACAATACACTTAGTACCTGCTGGGCAGCTTCCCTGATGGCCCCTTCTAAAACATCCATGTTTTTGTTCATCAGGGCCAAAGCATCATCGGGAGAAACGGGCTGGTAGGTGGCATCTGGCAGGATGACCGCGTGCTCGTAGACGGCTGCGATGAAGGTGTTGGAGGCAAGGGCCTGAAGGACTGCGAGTGCAAACACCGCAGCGTGCAGGAGCGGCTGGGAGGGGGGGAAGGGGAGCATGGCTGGGGCCTCGCAGCTCCTGGAATGATCTGAGTCATGGACAAACGGTGCAAAAGGAGCACGCATAGAAAAGAGGGACAAGGTTTAACTTCAAAGAAAGGAGGAAGTGCTGGTCTGTTAAAGCATAACCTTGGAATCAAGCGTTGCTGATGACATACGGGAAAGTCTAACAGTATACAGTAAGGATGTCGCAACTCAACAACACTAAAAAACTGGGCAATGCCAAGATTAATTGTGCCAATAGAAAAATAAGTTATTAAACACATGATTGGAAAGAATGGTCCATTTTTTGTTGTCAAACTTTTTTCTGTCATTGATTGCAATAGACTTTTGCTATCTATGTTGGCTCAACTCTGATACCCAGGTGAAAGCTGGATGTGTCACCCCTGGAGCTAGTCTTCTGGGAAGTTGAGTGGCAAAACTGAGAGTCTTAAAAATGTTTGCTTTATTCTAGTGCCTTCATATTCATCAGTTGCTGTGCTATGTGCCATTATGTGCAGCTTGCTTCCCAGAATTTCTATAGAGCAAAGTTATAGAATCATAGAATCACAGAACAGTTTGAGTGGAAAGAGACCTTTTAAAGGTCATCTAGCCCAAGCTCCCTGCAATGAGCAGGGACATCTTCAACTAGATCAGGTTGCCAGAGTCCCGTCCAACCCGACCTTCAATGTTTCCAGGGATGGGACATCTACCAGCTCTTTGGGCAACCTGTGCCACAGTTTCACCACACTCATTGTGAAAAAATTTTTCTTTCTATCTAGTTGAAATCTGCCCTCTTTTAGTTTAAAACCATTACCCCTTGACCTGTCACAACAGGCCCTGTTAAAAAGTCTGTCCCCATCTTTCTTACAAGCCCCCTTGAAGCACTGGAAGGCTGCAAGGTTTCCCCGGAGTTTTCTCTTCTCCAGGCTGAACAACAACAACTCTCTCAGCCTGTCCTCACAGGAGAGGTATTCCATCCCTCTGATCATTTCTGTGGCCCTCCTCTGGACCTGCTCCAACAGGTCCATGTCTTTCCTGTGCTGAGGGCTCTAGAGCTGGATGCAGGACTCCAGGTGGGGTCTCACCAGAACTGACTAGAGGGGCAGAATCACCTCCCTCAACCCTGCTGGCCACACTGCTTTGGATGCAGCCCAGGATATGGTTGGCCTTCTGGGCTGCAAGTGCACATTGCTGGCTCATGTCCAGCTTTTCCTCCCCCAGTACCACCAAGTCCTTCTCAGCAGGGCTGCTCTCAATCCCTGCATAGGTATTGTCGTGACATAGCATCTCACTATACATAGATGTAATACACTTAACGTGCCTACACATACACAGAACCATTCCTTGCATCTATCCCAGTGGCTCTCCCAGTCACTTCTGTTTAGCTGTACATTACCTTCTAACAGCCTTCCATAAGAAAATATACATCTGAAGGGAATCTTTTCCTCTAAAATCAGGCAGGTAAGCCACCAGACAGCCATACCTCATTGCCTCTGTATTGGGTTTGCGTGGCAAGGTTTTGGGAGCAGGGGATGCTACAGGGGTGGCGTCTGTGAGAAGCTGCTAGAAGATTCCCCTATGTTCGACAGAGCCAGTGCCAGCCGGCTCCAAGATGGACCCACCGCTGG
>NW_010528124.1:12180-12450 GCF_000687285.1 Phaethon lepturus
ACCCCCCGCTGGCCAAGCCCAAGCCCATCAGCAACAGTGGCAGCGCCTCTGGGGTCACAGAGTTAAGATTGGGGGGCGGGGGGGTACAACCTTGGCAACAGCAGTTGCAGCTGGAGAGAGGAATGAGAATATGAGAGCAACAACTCTGCAGACCCCCAGGTCTCACAGAGTTAAGATTGGGGGGCGGGGGGGTACAACCTTGGCAACAGCAGTTGCAGCTGGAGAGAGGAATGAGAATATGAGAGCAACAACTCTGCAGACCCCCAGGTC
>NW_010528125.1:0-9906 GCF_000687285.1 Phaethon lepturus
AGGGAGGGAGGGAGGGAGGAAAACTACTTTGTATGAAGGAAGGAAAGGAATAATCCTTATAAGAGTTGCATTGCTGAGGCAGAACTGTGCATTAGAGAGCAAAGGAAATAATTCACTAAGATTTAGGAATGGAATTTCATCTCATTGTTACTGTTTCTGAAATGTGCTTGAAAGGATTCAGAAATCTCCAGGCTCCTTGAGACATGATAGTTTTTGTGAACTTTTTTGGCAAATGTCTTTTCCTATAGGAATAATTCATTGTTTTTCAGTTGCGTTGTGGTAAAAGGATACTCCTCTCTTCTACTGAGGATAAAGACACTAATATGTTATTCACAGTACTAAAATATTAATAGAGTCCCATTCCTAATGGTTTGCTATAAATATAAAGGATGTTATACAGGTAGAAGAGCAGATGGCAGAGAGCACAGTCTTAGAGTGAGACAAGTGTGAAAAAAATGTTAAGAGAATGGATTGTTCAGACACATTTGCATGCAAATATTTGTTACACAGAATTAAAGTAGCTAATCAGATTTTGTATGCACTCTGTATAAACCACATGCCATTATTCTCTCCCCTGCTGTAGATGTACATGTTGTTATGCAACACAGTATGAATTTCAAATATATGAAAATTAAGTGCTCCTTTAAATTGGCTTTTTACAATTGTAAAGATACATTTATAGATCTCCTTCACATGTGTGAATTAATATGAGTTCTTTTTGAGTTTTGTTTCCAAACCTTTTATGTACATGCTGTGAATATTTGAGATTTTAAATGTTGAAAAGCTTTAAAAAATCTACTCTTCATTTATTTTCTGCATTTATCCTCCTCAGTGCTGTTTAAATACCTGTCGCTTTGGCACTTTCTCTCTGTCAGCATCTTGCTTATTTGTCACTGTAAATGTGTCTACATAAGCATATCTTGGATCAGGGCCTGATTTATTTGGTGGAATGACTGTATTGCAATTGACCAGTCAGTAGCTGAGTTCCAAGTTATCTCTATAATATAATCCTCTTATCTCAAGGATTATGTCTGTTTTGTCCACGATATGAACATGACATTAAAATTCTATGTGAGCCAGACTGTCATGCAACATAAGAAAAATCAGAAGGGCACGTGCAGCAGTGACCAGATATCAGCAGAGATGTTCTGGGGGCTGAGCTGGGATTTTTATTTGCCTAACAGAGCACAGCATTCAATTTTGAGGGCTGTGCTAGGGAAATTGGACAGTGACCTTTATTCCAGCACTGTCCCAATAGTTTCTGAAGTTATTTATATCCCAAAACCATCCCAGACTCAGTCTTGAGCTCATCATACTGAATTAATTTCCTGTTGGCACTCAAATCCAGTTCCCTTCGCTATGCTGTTTACATCATGCAAAAGCATAGGTGAAGGATAATACTAAAAAGAAATTCATAAAGCTTTTAAACAGCACTTGCTACAGGAACAGCTTCCTCAGTATTTATAGGGGTAGTGTACATCTCCCAGTGGCCTCAGATACAGAAGTATAGCTGGGCAGAAAGCAATGTGATATTGAATTCTCCTACATTTTTCATGAAAAAGGAAGCGCATGTGTCTATGCTTTTGTTTCTACTTAAAAAAACCCCAAACTACAAAATACTTTGTTCATTCCAGAAATATCCTTTCCTTCTAGTCCTAAGCTTGGATAGTTCAATCTTTCTAAGTCTGCAAGTAAGTGAATCTTCCTTTTTTAATATCTCTTTTGGAAAAAGTGTATGTATCTTCCTATTGAGATGAGCTATATTTAAGCAGGCTTCTTTGTATTCACCAAGAAGCTAGAGACTTGATCCCATAAGTGGTGGGCGAATTCTGCTGATCATTTTGTGTAAAGCTAGTATTTCTCTAAAAAACGGGGACATCTACTCATGAAGTAGATTACTTTTGAAAGAAAATTGTAGAAATTGCTATGCTTATGCAGAATAGGTATTTATATAATCACTCTTGCCATGGTTGTCAAAAATAGATGCAGTTCCAGATTTCCACTGAATATCAGCAGTAATGGGGAAATAGAAACAACTGCCATTTTTCATCATGAGAACTGACAGTTAAACCAGTTGTGCAAAATCCAAATTCAAAATCCAAAGCCATAAGAAACTGATCTCTCACGGGAGTCTGATGTATGTACCTGACATAAAACCTTTGCCTAGGTCCTTGCACTTTCTTCACAGCCCTAGGCTACTGTCCTCTCAGTTATCTGGGATTCTCCCTTGCCTCTGGAGGAAACAACTGACCATTAACACACTTAGCACCTTTTCTTCAGGGTGTTCCACATGGTTGCTCCACAGTCTGCCCCTCTGCTTATTGTTGGAGGGAGCTGTGACTAAATATTACCATGCTTACTTTTACATGTCTCTTCACAGGAAATGTCTCCTTCTTATCACCGTTAACCTCAGGAAATTACCGTTCAGTCCCTACTGCTTCTGCTTTGCAAAAGCAGGATGTACTGTGATAAGCATAAATCCTGCCAAGCTTTGCATTTCACATAAAGTGTGCTAGGATTTCAAACGGAGAGCAGTGACAAGATCAGGTGAAATATAGTTCTGACAATACCCTGGGGCAGAAAAGACATGCTAAGAATATATGACATGTAAGCCTTGAGATCTTTAAAGTGTCCAATTTTTCTGTGACATATCAGCGAGTTGTTAACTCTCCAGCACAGAGCTCGTAACTGAGAGAAAAACAAATATAATAATGATGTGAGACTGTCTTTAAATAAAACTTGTAAAAAGACCATTAATATTTTTTGAAAAATTGAAATTATTGTTTTCCAGACTCATTTCAATAAACATGATATATATACAGCAAAATGATATGTCATACTCATGGATTTTGTTCCCCAAAATGGATAAAATATATTTGTTCTACCGGGTATCTTGAATACGAGTGCCAGAATGATACCAATAAAATCAGCATTAAAATATAAATATTTAATGAATTTTGCAAGACTTGAATATTTGTCTTTTCAAATAGAAAATTTGAATTCTGCATAGAAATGAAAGATGTCCATCTTTGCTAATTAATGTGATATCAGAGATGTGCATGAACAGAGTGTGTGTTGAAAGGAGTTCAACCCCACTGCTACAGAAGTCTTAGGAGACACTGAATTTTCTGGATAGGTTGAGGAAACATATCAAATCAGAATATGAAAAAAGAGACAAGGTTCAGAAGAGACTGGGCACATGAACAGGCTTTATCTCCATGCAACTCTTGTGACACTCAGAGATTAATCAGATTGCCTACATTTGTCCCCTCACTTCCAGGATATTAAGAGGCCACAAAAGTATGGATATTTCATCCCATAAAGCTCTCCAATATAAGAGTGTCAGAAATTCCTATGATGCATGGCTGAATTTAAAACTTAAAAGTTCACATTTTTGTAATATTATAAGTTTGGATGAATGAATGTGTTCTGTAAAAGGACTCCCTGTTTCTTACAGTTTTCCCTCTTTCTGTTGCCTCTCTTCACTTTTTGACATAAAATGACAATAACTGCTTTGCTGGTAACTGAGAATCCTGATTTAACTAGGCTGAAACAGTTTTCCCAGTTTGGTCTGGTGAGAAGTGTAAGGCCCCAGCTAATAGGTTTGGATAAAAGATAATATGCTTTTATTGGCTGAGTTAGCCTTACCTGACAAAGCAACACATTGCTTTGAGAGCAGAGCTATAGTTCTAGCTAGTAGGCATTAGATGACACAGATGTGAGCAGTTCTAATAAACAGATAGTGAAAGGGGCTTCATTCCTCTCATGTCTACCATCTCCCCAAAAAATACCCTTAGGCATGCATACTTTTTCTTTCCTGACTTCTAGTTGTAGCAGGAGGAGGCAGAAAGGACAGGGAAAGGTGAATGAAGAACCTAGACATGCTGGTTAGTCCAGGTCAGCATTCTCTGGGCATTCACTCCACAACCCAGGCATAGAGTTGGGAGCATTTTCTAGCATCTTTCCATGTCTTTCTTTCCTGTCTCCCTTCAGGACATTACTGAGGTTGCTGCCTCTTTAGAAATGCTGACCTAAGTAACATTCACAGCAGCATGTGACCTACATGCTAATTTCCACCTCAGTTTAAATCCAGTTGGCAAAGCTCCCAAGGGTTTCACAGGTGCAAAGTTCTGCTCTAAGACCTGTTTACATGACAGTCTAATGGGCTTCCATTTTTCTAGGGGCTTTCTGTTAGTTGTGTGGAAAGGGATGCAGGATTATAGCACTTCTAGTCATTAAAATAAAAGGTGTGAAAGTGAAGACATGCCTGAGGGAAGTGGGAGATCATCACATAGCATGGGCAGGGTAAAGGAGAAATTGTAGTGTTCAACTGGGAAAATGGGCTGTTCTAGTTAAACATCAGAATAGGCTTATGCTTCTCTACTTCACAAGCAGCAATTCAAAAGACTTGGAAGAGCTGTAAGTGGAGTCATGGTGAAACAGTAAGCTGTTAGTTACTCTTGAAATCCAGAAATCATTGTGAAGGAGTTGAGAATAAAGAAAATCAGCAGGTTTGGGTCCTTCTTAGTAGAAGGTTCTTACCATATTTAACAATGGGGTTTTTTTCAGATTTTTGAAGGTCCCTTACAATATGTAGGGTTGTTTAATTGGTCCAAAAACTTTTCTTTTGATGGCCTTGTAAGCACCTATTTCACTGCTTATTTGAAAACATACGGGAATTGCTTATTTACTCCATGCATTTTTGCCTTCCCACAGTGGATGATACAGTGGTTGCTATTCCTTATGGAAGCAGACAAGTTCGCCTCGTGCTGAAAGGACCTGATCATTTATGTAAGTAGAAAAAATTTAGTGTACATTTGTTTAAGAAAGCTTTGCTAACCCACAGTGCTCTGTTTACACTGTGGTATCTGGTTTCCCTCTCTCAGACCACTGATTTCAACACAGGCATGAGTCCTGCCCTCAGAAGCTCTTCTTGGACCCACTTACATCAGTGGTACACGCTCTTTTAAGAGCAGAGCTTTGCCAACATTGCAGAATGCTTTGCCCCTCTATAATTTTTCAGTCATTTTTGTTTGCTTATCCTTTGGCTGGCTCATTTGGTGCCAAGTGCTTTTAATAAAATATATCCCACTGAGTGAAGAAATATTGAGGACAGTGAAGTATAAGCTTCCCTACAGCTGAGCTTAGACAAGATGCTCATGACTTTAACACATGTTTCTGTTATGATAATCTCTTTCATTCCCATAGATGCACACACACACGGGTATTCACAGACACAAAATCACAGTCCAAAGATCAGAAACAGCATGCACAAGTGAAACTATGCTCCTTAGTAGTGATATTTCTCCAAGGATTTAAGCCCACTGAGTGCTGCTAGCCCATCATTTGGTGTCCATAACACTTCCCTGCTTTATCTGACAGCGGGCTGTGTATCCCTCTTCTCTGGAAGAAGAGTCTCAGGATTTGAGAATATGCTGGGAGAGATGAAAGCAAATCCATTTCTTTCATTAATAGAAACTCCTTGCATCCCTCTCTCTTACTTTCCAATGCCATAGCTACTCACACGCTGCTCCTTTTTTCATCAGCAGCAAATGAACACTAGAGTATTGGCAAATGGGATTTACTGTCAGAAAAAACACAAACTGTGCTGCATAACCTCTCAGAAGCATAAATTCTGTAAGATAAGTAGGGCTCCCCTTCTCCTTTTCCAAAAGGTAATAGTACATTCCTGCAGCGGTGAAACACCAAACCATTCCCACTATCTTCAGATTACTTCCACCCAAAGAACTTATACTGAGCGGCCAAATAAGGGGGAGTTTATCAGTCCTGTTCTGCAGCTCACTGCTTGTGTTCAGAAAGCAGTGGGCATGCCATAACCTTTTAATGGTTCTTTAGATTTAGAGCTGTGAATAAAAACCAGAAAATTACAGGTTATACACTGAGAAAAAATACATTGTATTTTTCTTAAAAGTTCAAATGCTGCCTGTACTTCAGTTTTAAGTGGCCCATCGGGTATTCCTGAGCTGCTCCAGCCTGGTTATTACTTTCCCAGTACATGATTTGCACTCCTATTTTCTCTCCAATCTTCTTTCCCAGTATAGATGTTCTCTTCCAAGGTAGACATATTTTGTACTTTTATTATTTTGTCATTGGAATTGAGCTATAAGACAGCTTAGAGAGAAATGAGATTTTAGAAGGACAGATTGATCTAAAGCTGTCTTCACTCAGGCCATATCACATTTCAGGACAAAAAAATTTGAATCAGTGAGGTCTGCCTGAGTCACTGGTTAAGATTTAGATTAACTGCTCTGTGTAAACAAGAATAAGTCCAAATACACCTCTTTCTTGTTTCAGATGTCTCCATTAATCTTTCTGTTCACCCATCAAAGGATTTTATATATGAATGAACTACAATTAGTTGGAGGGGAGGGAGTATTTTGCCCTGTGAACTTTGGTTATGGGAGAAGTCAACAGGAGGACGATTATATAGACACAAGTCTTAAAACCATCTTTATCCCTGATGCATGCAGCCTTGACCAGAAATAAATACATGACTGAGTACATCACAAAGGAAGAGACTAGTCTCACTGAAAACCAAGGAATTCATTAATATGGAGCAAATTCTTAGCGTACTGCCTCAGCAACTTCTTTCATGAATTAATTCCTGTGACCCATCCCAAAACACAGTCTAATTACTGCATTTATCTTTTTTACCCTAATTAAGAACTTAATGCATGCTAATAAAAACATTTCTTCCATTTACTGCCTCTGAAAATATGATTCCATCACAGATTAACGGTATGTCCCCATCTAATTCAGATTTTGCCTTAGTTGTCTCTCTGTGTGGGAGATTTTGGGCATAATTTCACAAATACTTGTGAAAGGATTACAGCTTTGCAATCCTTCATAATGAAAGGCATTGTCACTTTGAAACAACTACAAGAAACGGTTTACTGGTAAACATGCTGTAAGGCATAATCTGGAGCTGGTGGGGAGGCTAGCTAGATGATGGAACAGATCTATTTTCTGACTGTTGATTTCCATTTAATAAATGATTTAGTATGTTTATTATGATTTAGCAATCAGAAGTAGCTGCTACCAAACAGTATCTAAATTAATATCCACTTTTTGGGAGCTGTAAATGCAGAGAGAGCCAGAGGGAGAGCTCAGGATGGTTCAGGATCCCCCTTCTCTTCCTACTCTGCTGGGATGAATTAGACCACTCCTGGAGAGGAGGCAGGATTGCTGTCATACTGATCTTTCTTTCCTGGACGTCTTGCTTTCAGTTAGTTGTCTACCACAGCAACATGTGGTTAGTGACCCACCTTTGAACTGAAAGAGGGAAAAACAGCTTAACAAAGCCAACACTCATGGGAGAAGGTCTGAGCCATGCTCCGCATAAGATCATGACTTGCTGAGAGTGAGTTAAATGACAGCAAATATGCCTAACTAGGAATGGATTAATATGTCTGGAAGAGAGTAAAAATGTGACCTGTGGGTGAGGAGGTGAATGTGGAGGTAGAAATCTAAGAGTTAAACAAAGCCAGAAAGCAGATGGAGGAGAAACAAGAAAAGGAACATATGGGAACATGAATAAAGTGTGGAAAAGAACAAAAAAAGTTGCATTATCACTAATTTAGGAGGCAAACCTGCACCAGCACTGTTTTGTGTTGGTTTTCTTTTTCTGCTGTCACTTACTCTTACTGCAAATTATAGTGCTTTAGTTTCCTGCTAATTGGTTTGTATTTGGCAGATTTGGAAACCAAGACTCTCCAAGGTGTGAAGAGTGAAAACAACCTCAGCTCCACAGGCTCCTTCCTCATGGACAATTCTAGCATTGACTTCCAGAAGTTTCCTGACAAGGAGATATTAAGAATATCTGGGCCTCTCACTGCAGACTTCACTATCAAGGTAAGAGTTGTTGGTCATTGACCCCTTAGAGCAACAAAAAGTAAGACAAAATGCATTAGAAAGACCAGAGATTTGCATTTAGAAAGACAAGACAAAATCTTAATTTTCTAGATCTTAATTTTCCAGTAGACATTTATCACAAAGCCTAGTCCAGGTTAGCTCTTGAACTCTACATGAAAGCCTTTATAGGTAAATATCTGAAGAAAGCTTCATTAGACACTCCTCAGGAAAGAGACTGAATTTATGCCAAGAAAGGCATATTCAACATGTGCCCTAAAGAGAAAAGATGAACTCATTACAAGAAAATGCAGATTACTTTCTGTATGTGCTGCTGAGGTACATATAAATCAAGGACATGCGGCTTGCTTTGCCTCTGACAAGCAAAAAGAAAGAAAGTCTGTGTCTTTGCCCCATAATTTGTGTGGTTTATACTAGTGTAATTGCACAGAAGACTGTAAGAGAGTAGAGAAAGAGGTCCCCGAGCTCCAAAATAAATGGGATGACTTTGCTTGAGAAGTCATGGTGTCATTTTGAAGTTCTGCTTTGTGTTGCACTGGCAATAAGAATAAAATTGTTTCCTCCCATTAGAGCATTTCTGTTCTTCCAGGTAATATAAAACACATTGCTGGAAGCAATGCACACATTCTGTAGGAAAACACGCATACAAAAATGAACATTTGGGAATTACAATAAAATAAATCCTTTTCCAGTAGGTCCAAGGAACTTGAAGGATTTCAGCTGTAAAACTGTAAAACCTGTATCATGTCCAGGACTACATAAATTTTTCACCATGGGCCCCAGAGTTACATGACATTCGCTTTAACCTAGAGCTGATAGCAGCTAGAATTTTGAACAGTGAACTGGAAAATACGATAAGTGATTGGGCTGGGTTAAGCTGGGCTGGAATGGGTTAGCTTGGAAAGGAGCAGAGCCCTATAAACTGTCCCTAACATCTTATGTTAGCAGAACAAAAAGCAAGCTGAAATTAACAGGACTGATTCACAAGGAGAAGCCTGACCTGAAGAATGCATTCCTTTCTCTTTGAAGGTCAGAATGAAAATGCCGTAACAACACAGATGTTGGTCAATTCAAAATGTCTAAAACAATTTTGCCCATATTACAGGTGATATCCAGATGACGAACATCAGTGTGATGCAAACAGTATTGCTCACTGCATTATTTGTAGTGTCTATGGATTTAAGGCAGCCTGGTTAGTTAGAACGTACCAGTTGAAGACAGCCGGTCATGTAGACCAATGTCACTGAAATGATAACAGGAGGGTTAGACTGTGCTCCTGGTATATCCACTGTTACCTTTTATGACAGGGAAAATACCTTTATGCTTTGGTGTTTGCATTTCCATATCTGTTGAAGCAAGGTAAGAAGCGCTGGTTAAATCAAAGGCAGTACCATTCCAACACAAAGATTCTATGATTCTGTGATTCTGTGATTCTAAGGTTAGCATTAGATTTTGCCTTAGAATCATAGAATCATTAAGGTTGCAAAAGACCTTCTAAGATCATCAGGTCCTTTTCTGCCAGGCAGCTCTTCATCCACTCCTCCCCAAGCCTGTAGCGATGCACAGGGTTGTTGGGGGCCAAGTGCAGGACCCGGCACTTGGCCATATTAAACCTCATACAGTTGACCTCAGCCCATCGATTCAGCTTGTCCAGGTCCCTCTGCAGAGCCCTCCTACCCTCAAGCAGATCAACGCTCCCACCCAACTTGGTGTCATCTGCAAACTTACTGAGGGAGCACTCAATCCCCTCGTCTAGATCATCGATAGAGATATTGAACAAGACCGGCCCCAGAACCGAGCCCTGGGGAACACCGCTTGTGACCAGCCGCCAGCCAGATTTAACGCCATTCACCAAAAAAACGAAGAGTAAACCTGTCTAAGCCACGAGCCACCAGTTTCTCCAGGAGAATGCTGTGGGAGACGCTGTCAAAGGCTTTACTAAAGTCCAGGTAAACAATGTCCACAGCCTTTGCCTCATCCACTAAGGGGTCACCTGGTCATAGAAGGAGATCAGGT
>NW_010528126.1:0-15223 GCF_000687285.1 Phaethon lepturus
CTGTAGCGTTGCATGGGGTTGTTGTGGCGGAGGGCAGGACCCGAAGTACCTGGCATTCCAAAAGAAGTAAAAAATACCATAACTATTTAATTATTAGCAACTGAAAAGAAGAACTTTAGTCCCCTAAGACTCTATGGTAATACTTGCAGTCATTTAAATATAAACTGTCTAGCAAATGTGATATCTGGAGTATGCTCTGTTAGAAGACACCTTCTAAGCTTTGGGGTAACTTTGTGTACTCCCTTTCTCCTACATGACACTGCAAGACTCAGTAAAAGCAGAAGGTTTGCTCAGAATATGTGAGGAACCCAGTAGCAGAACAATTTTTGTACACAAAGATGCCTTGGACTCCAAAGTCAGTTTTGGTGACACATTTTGGAGAGCAGTCCTATAATCGCAGTTTGATAGATACAGCCAGAACACACTCTCTGAAGAGGACATAAGCCCTCTGCTAATCAGTTACTTGCAGGAGCATTCAGCAGCACATGGGAAAAGAAGAGATAAAAGATACTCCATCTGTAATTGTTGTTCTTTGAGATAATGTGTTTAGAATGGATTCCAGAATCTGCTCCCCAGTTCATTAGGATGTAGACAGTAAGGGAAACCCAGAAGATTTTGTCTTTCTAGACTTCTGTATCTTTACACAGAAGCAGAAACTGGCACAGGGCACTATTGTGTGCCTAAGTTGCTGTCCTGCGGTCTCCAAGCTTGCCCAGAGGATGGACAGAGGTCCTGTAAGGTAGAAATTATATTGGCAGCAAGATCGTCAATGACTATAGCTTTTCTAATGTAAATGGTGATAAAAAATATGGAGCACATGGCAACATACTTTCACAAGGGAAATGGGATACTAGAAATCATCTGCAATAGCTAAGGCAAACACAGCATCTATAAATTTATCATTAGGAGAAGACAATGATGCACCTGCAAACTTCATTCTGTATTTGACCAGTTGTTACTGAAGAAACCCAACTATACAGAAAAACTGTGAATGGCTTTCACATTTTATTTGCTTTGCCAGAAACATCCTGAATAGCAAAGACCTGATGCAGCAAATATCCTCTGAAGGGTGGTGGAAGAATAGACTTAATGATGTTTGCATGATAGCTTGATATTAAAATAGAGAAGAACAATAGCCACACTTTGAAAAAAAAATTCTTTTAGTATGCCAAGTGTGACTAAGCCCATATTTAGTGCTAAAACATTTGTTTTCTTATAGGTGTCTATGAATAAATGAGGTACAACTTTCAGAAAACAATGACAATGTTAAACTCTTCTACGGAAATTACTGACTCTATCATACATTGAATTATTTATATTTCCTTTTTTTAAAAATTAACTTCAAGTGGAAGGAGATTAAAACTGCAGTTACAATATTTCTGTGACCATAAAGGTGGTGTGTTAGCATGAAGCAAACTGCATGTTAAATCTGATCAAATCTGGGGGCAAGACCACTCCAGGCAGAGCTAAAATGGAAAGCCACAAGGATGTTTTGTGGACAACAGTAATCCCCGATCATGCCTGTCTGTTCAAAGTTACATGTGAACGCTTACAAGTACAAGGTGTATGAAAAAGTATCTTTTTGAAAACACATTTGTGTCTCTGATCTTTCAAGATGATAAACGCGCTGCTTTCAGTTTCAATAGGAGATTTTAGAGAAAAGAAGAAAAAGGAGGAGTATGAGCTCACAGGGAAGTATTTTAAGTGAATGGACATTCCAATATGATTTTTTAAAACAAATGTTAATTTTTCATTTTATGGCTACTTTCTTTCTGGAAAGGTTTATGGCATTTCATACATATAAAGGCTGTGAAGGGTAGGCATTACTTGGGAAACATTTATAGATGGAACTTTTTTTAATAGGCAGCAAATTATTGCGGTATGTTAGGCAAAAGTTCTCAAATTTATATGCAAGTGCACAGACACAGAAGAACTTACAAAAACAGATTAAGGTACTGTAACACAATTTAACTTTTCTAGGTAGATTGGATGTGTAACCTCTCCTATATTTATGGTCAGAGTAATGGATTTATTGTGGTTTTGTTGTAGAATCTCCGTCTTTCACAGTCTTCTCCTTTTGCTCATTTTGCTAGACATCTCAAAACATTAGCATTGGTAGCAAAAAACAGATCAGTAAATCGGCTTTACAGAGCAAAGACAGAAGTACCAGAGGAAGTAAACTCAGCGATAAACTCTACTACTCCTCAGTTTTTCTAGATACTACAGAAATGTTTTTTTGTGCCATTGATGGACATTCTTGTTACTATGCAAGCTACTGAAAATGACTGTAATCATTGTGCCATTGTATAAAGGTAGGGAATATATTGTTCTTTGATGAATGGAAAGCAAAAGTTAGAGGTAAACTAGTTTTTTTCACAGGTTACTATTGACAAAGATGAAGAAACAACAGGTCTTAGCCCAAGAAAACTAATATTTTAGGTTTGGAAGATGAATGATAAGACAAGGAATCCCAAAGCTCTTCACACAGGAAGTGAGAATATTGCCTACTCTCAAAACATTATTATTCTATGGATTTCACTGAAAGCTCCTCTTAAATCATGATTAAAATAATCAGAATGCAATACTTCCAGGAAAACAGTGAGAACAATCCTAGACATGTTATCAAAATATTGTAAATAGACAAAGAGAAAAAATGAGTTAGAGGCACTGTTCTATCCTAAGCAATGTGTTTATAGAGAAAAATATTCGTATGTCAAAATGAAATACAGCAATATTTTTTAAAATATAAATATATGCATAAATGTATTAGCAAACAGAGTCTTGTAAACATTAACTGAAGAAGTGTACCCGTTTTCTGTCACACTGGAAAGAGCCCTCTTCATTTCTATAATATAGAACACTACATACTTGTAATTTGAAATCATATCAAATTGTTTCAATAATAGAAACTGCACACGTATCAAAACCAGAAGTAGTATCATTAAAGTTACTTACACGTATTCTGAACAGAAATTTGCATTTCGGAGCATGAAAACCTGTGCAAAAGGACATAGAGGTTCCTATGGAAGTGTTAGCTGTGGGTTACTTTTCTCCCCATTTCTCTTGAGAGCGAGGCCGCAAGCTAGAGGTGTGAAGCAGGCCCTGCCTCTTCCTGCTTATGTAGCAGTTGGGGTTTTTTCTTTTGCGACGTTTTAACTTGACATTTCGATCCAAGTAAATCACACCAAGAACAGAGGTGAGGCTTTTTTCAAATGCCCGTTATTTTGCACAAATGCTTGAGTGTGTTTAAATGACACTACGTTCTATGATAGCTTAACTTTTTTTCCAAATTGCTTTATTCCATTTCTGTAGCAAGAGGAAGTATTCAAGCCTGTGTGGATAAACGTAGGTCAAAGTCTCATATGATGTCATATATTCTCTGGGCAGCCACAGCTGAGCACATTTCATAACCTGTTTTTAGGTTTGAGTATGAAGAATCGTAGACAGTCTCAAGGCTACATAATTCACCTAAGCCCCAAACAACTGCATTCACTAATTAAGATGTTGTGAATTGTTATGTCCTTTTAAGCCTGTTCTCACCATCCTGACCTCTGGCTTGTTAGGGTTCAGCTTAAGCCTGTCTTCCTTCCTCTGTCTATATGCATTCTAGCTAGATACGCAAATTAAGATACAGCTGGCCATCTGTGTCTGGATGTCAGGTCTACATGTCCTCATGTAAAAGCTTACCAGCACGCAGCAACTCAGAACATCGGTGTACGTTTCTGCTGGTTGTGATTGTCTGCATTTGTCTCTTCCTCTTTTCTTTGGGGTAAGTGACAGGTCTTAAGTTTTCTGCTATAAATTTTCCTACAATTTCCATGCTATTTCAGGGCTTTTTTCCCCTTTGCCCCCATGCCGCCAAGCCAACACCCATTAACTTTCATTGGGAAATCCATGAAGAAATTCTTGTAGGACATGTTAGGAATCCATCCAAGCTGAAGAACACAACTTCATGAAAAAGGATACAACAATTAATTTTTCTGTGCTTCAGAACAGTCAATAATTTGGGACTGAATCAACTGTCTAATTGATAAAAACAGCACGTATTCCAGTATTAAATTAGAAACATCTTACTTACAAATAACGTGAGCTAATATTATGCTTAAGACACTAGTTTGGGAAATCCTTTAGTCACTCCCATGAATTTTAATACATGGTTCTTGTTAATGCAGTTTCTGTAAATAATTTTGACAACAGGTACTGAAAAGAGTAGGATTACTAATTAATTTCAAAACACGTATGAGAAAATCCTGAAATTTTTTTAATTGTAGAAGTTCTAGCATGAGTACGTTATTGATGAATAATGTATAAATAGTGAAAAAAAGTTATGGTAGGGAATGTTTATTTAATTTTGTCCTTAATAAAAAATTTACATGATTTTGAATGTTTTTCTCCCTTGGAACCTTAGTACTTGTATGGAATTTTAATCTTTGTTATGGTGAAAAAGAACCCATGCTTTCTATGTAATATTTAAATTAATTTTTAACTGAATATGATAAGAAAGCATGATGTAGCTTTACTTTTACTGACCCTGTTGCAACTGAAGTAACTCCATGAAGTGAACTGCATGATTCTAGCATGACTGATAGCAGAATCTGGCACTTGTGCTTCTGTGAACATTAATGTAATGAACTATTTCAATGTACACAAGAATTTAAAAAATACTATTAATAAAATAAAAATATCATTAATCAGAGTTATTAAGATTCATGATATGGGCTTGACTTACACATGTATCTAGAAAATAATACTATAAAATGTAAATAATTAACTAAAATGCCTAAATATTTCACAAGGTTAAAATACCATGGCATTACCATTCCGTAATATTCCTTATTTCTCCTGGTCCTTTCACCCTTTTAGTTACCTAGATATTAATCCTTTGTTCTGACTACAGATCGGGTTTTGGTTCCAAAGACCAGAACTAGTGTGGTGCTGCCGCTCCTAAGTTACACTGCTTTACCACCAGATTTAGTGTTATCGTTGTTCTTCCTCCAAGGGGAGTGCATCATAGACTGTGCAAACCTTAGACAAGAACCCCTGTAGTATGGATGATTTAATGTCAGCATTCCAAGAGAGCTAAGAAAACATACTATCTTTGTTCAAAATGCTTATATTATAACTACATAAATGTTCCATAAGCCAACAGATACAAATTATACCAAATATACTGCATGTTTCAAAGTTTCCATTGGCAAGAATACATTTTGAACTGGCCAAGTGGGTTTCTTTTTATTTCTGAAAACACAAATAATTGGAAAAGTTGCATCTAGCTCTTTTGAAAGCATACAGCTACAAATCAAAAACCGTTCTACTTATGATTATTTGCTTAAACTAATGCACTACGTATTGTCATCACTTTCTTCAAGCCCTACAGAAAATTCAGGCTCTGTCAAGGATTAGTTATTGTTAGGAAGGAAATGAGTAGATACAGGCACTGGGTGTTTTGTTCTTACCCATGTTTGGGTTTTTTTAAAATATGTACACTTTAAAAACGGACTAATATCAAAAGCAGTGCGCAGCGTACTGCTCACAGGACTGGCATGACCTCTCGAGAGCTCTAGAAATCAATTCATTTCAACCTCCAGCAGCTACTTAGCTAACAAATATTCAGTATTTCAGGTCAGGATTTCTAGTAAACTGCAATTGATGGAGTTCTTATAATCTGTCTCTCTATGAACTGTTTAAGTGCACAAAAAAACCAAAGCATCAAAAGGAGTACAGAAATCAGAAGGGATAGTGGAAAATAACAACAAACTGAGAAAAAAAGAATACAATCGGGCTTGGGCAAAAAAGCATTAAAGTAATCACCTGGGGAGTAGTCCGAAAGTAAATCCATAATATGTATTGTTGTGGGTTAATCTCTGTTGTAAATTACTAGTGTAAGTCATAGAGTATAATGCCACTACTAAAAGCTAAAATAACAAATACAGCCCATTAAAAATACTACTGTAGCAGCCATTGAGACAAAGATACCAACAACGTATGTCAATGTATTTTTTTTTAACTACTGACTTACTACATTCTGTAAGTGTCTATGTTTTAAATCCACCAGATGATTGTTTCATCTGTTTCTGTTATCTAGTAACTATTTTAAAAGACCTTATAAATATTCAGCGCATTTAGAAAATGCTAGAGTAAATTATATTTTAAAAGTAAATAACACATAAATCTGACTATTTTGTTAATGTGGGTGTTTTAATGTAACTATAAGCGACTGATTTCATATGCACAGCATATATCCAATGTAATTTGCAGAAATGCTGAGCTTCTGTCATTCTTTGGTAAAATTTATCTTTTGTAAGGTGCAGGTGCTTGTGAACACAGCCTATGTAACTTGATAGAGTACTCCAGTAGAGATAAGCATAAGTGAGACACCAATAAGCCTCTTGGTTTTGTTTCTTTTTTAGCCAACTCCTAATCCTGGTGCTCTTGTTCACACTGTGCTCCAATATTCCTTTGCAGAACTCCTGCCGCTGGCCCTTTCCCATCTTACAGATATATAACAGGGTGGCATTTCTTAATCCCTCTAGAAATGGAGACAACATTTGCAAGACTGGTAAATGACTAAATAACACAACAAAAAAAGGAGAGTAATACTATTAATATTTAGAAAAGTTGCAAATCTCGGCTGTGGCACACAAAATTCCAGTTTTCTCATAACCTGACCACTTAGAGATGAGAGATGAAATCTGAAGCAATAGGAGCATCCTGTTATTTATGGGAGGCCATTTGCTGCTTGTGCAGAGCTTATGTCTATTAACTCTACAATTTCAGTTAAAATCAGTTCCTTAAAAGTTTGAGTCCATCTTTTATTATGATGCTGCAGCAGCAAGAACAGGTCAGAAAACACTCTGAATTCTGACATTACTGAAATGAGAATTTTCTTAATAAATAATATATCAAAACCTGACGACTAGATGAAAGAGAAGACTTGAAAACATGCTGTGCAGAGTTTAAAATACCATGAGCTTGTACTTGGAACACAATTATTATAATTTTTTTATGATTCTGTGATGGGAATTTGTAGAAAGTGCAGCCATTCACTGAAGTGTGGGTCCTCACTTGCCAAGTAGTCCAACATGGAGATACTTCACAGAATCACAGAATCATTAAGGTTGGAAAAGATGTTAAGATCATCAAGTCCAACCGTTAACCCAATGCCGCCATGCCCCTTTCCTACTTTATTAAGGAAGAATAAATTCTAATAGGTGGCTTATTCTGTCTTCATATCAAATTAATTTCAAGGACTAGTCACAGTAGTGTGCTGTAATCGTCTGATTCAAACTAGATTTAAGCTATTGCTATAGGGACAGAAAATGTTTGGGCAGATACAAGTAAGTATATCTCTGATGATCAAAATCATTATGATTTTGTTGAGGCTTCCTGATATACTATGGATGAGCTGCTTCTCCCCTTAGCTGAGCTAAACTCTGTTGAAGGAAATGTCAGATTTTGAAGAGGTAGCTGAGAATACAGTTCAATACTACATTGTCTTGGCGAAGCCATGATCCATCATTGTAAAGACAGATTTACTCAGTTCCTTTACCATACTACTAAGTAAATAAGAGTACCATAATATTGAGACTGTGGTGAGGTTTCTTGCTATAGTAAAGTCTCCTAGAAAGTATAAGTCCAGTGGTGAAACACAACACTTCTACCAGTTCAGTACTTGAAATAAGCATCAAAAGTATACACAGCCCTTACACAATTTATAACTTGTTCTAAAATTACCCAAACACTCTAATTTACTTAATCATGATAAAGAGAGGTCATGTTAGTTACAGCATGAAATTGAAAAACATCATAAAAGGAAAACTATCAAGTCATAACTTAAAAAAACTACTTATATCTGCATGTAATTCAGGAGCCTTCATTTTTTATAGAAATTATTAGTTAGGGAAAAAAAAATTCTTGTTCTGATTTTTGCTTCCTGGAGGCAACAGGAGAAAACCAGCTTCTATCAGCTGACAGCCTGATGTGAGCAGCCATAAAGGCGACCCGGTTAGAAAGTCATGAGACAGGCTGACTGTCATCTCTTCTACAATGTAATTCTAAAAAATATTCCTGAAGTTTCTTTTTGGTACAGTTACTTGCATATCCTCAATGCTAGAGAAAAATAAATAAGAATTCTAAAGAAATTGTCCTTGTCTCAAATAAAGATGTTTTCTGTCCTCTCAATACAGACTATGAGCCTATGAGTGCTGGTCTAGCTTAGCTGTGCGTTAAGCAACATCTTAATCATTTGGGTTCTCAACAGAACTGATAAAAGGTTTTTGTCAAAATGTTTTTTTCAGGAAGAAAAGGAGGAAAAAATAATCATCATTATCAAAATCTATCAGACAATAAATACTTGCAACATACTGTTTATAGAAACAAACTGATACTTCTTGAAATTTCTGTGTAGGATTTAACAACTTAAGATAAAAATATGTCCTGGTTTGACATTTAAAAAAGGACAAACAAAATACTGCATATTTTTTGTTTTGAAACAGCTTTCTTAAATGTAATTTGTAAATTAAATAAGTCTTAAAGAGGGTCAAAAATCCGTTTGACACTACTGATAGAAAATGCTTTGATTAAACCCAATGATTTTGATAGGGATAAGGATTCATTCTATTAAAAATTTCACAATGCTTTGTTTTCCATTTTGGACCTGAAAAACTGATGTAGGAGAATTTCTAATGAAACAGAAAATCTGGTTCCTCTTCATTTAAAACGTAGCTTAGTGTTAAATGTAGTTAAGTTGCAGTTCAAACTAGAATTAATTACTGGCTTTATCAGCTAAATATGATACGTTTGTATTGATACTTTAGACAAGAAAATATCTGAATATGTATGAAACCCGCTGTTCCTGCAATTTGGGGATGAATCAGTAGGAGGACTGAACAAAGAAATATAGTACAGTCAGTCTTCACATGACAGAACAAATGGAAATTCTTATCTCTACGAGAATACTGTGCAACATAAATCACAAGAAAGAAAATAAATATGAAAGACCAAAGAAAAGAGAAGCAGCACACTGAGCTACAACTGAAGAAATGAAAGGGAACAGAGCAGTACGTATCACACCAGTATAATGGCGGAAAGCAAATTATGCAAAGAATCTGCAGAAAGATTCAAAACATTGGGATATACCAACAGGTTTGACTTTACTACAGAAGCAAAACCTCAGAATTTGTTCATACCGTTTAAGGAAGTTTCAAGCATTCTGTAACACATCGCGTGTAGCCATTGGAAGAACATAGAAGTTACTGTATTTTGTAATTTTAAAAATCCCCCAAATCTACAGGAATTATGAGCTGATTGTCTGTGGAAACTTAAAAACATCAATGTTTTATATTCCTCCCTAGTGAATTTGAGGTTCTTTAGAAGGCAGTAATCTGATAGCAGTATGCTGTTTATACACTGAATGCACCATCATGCTCTACCAGCACGCCTAAAATCTTGAGCTGGAAGAATCAATTTTGATGCAAATGAGGGTAATTCCATTTCCCTGAATACTGAAGTCCTTGTTGAATCTGCTGAGACTGACAACATGGTTGCCATCTGTCCAGCTAGGAATGTGGCAAAGATAAGCAATGCAGTCAAAAAAAACCCCTATTAGCTGCCTAGCTGCTCTTCTCTTCTCAATGCACTCGGAGTCTAATTATCAGGAGTTGAAATGCTCTGCATTTCAGCCAGTACAGTCATCTTTCGAAGCACACAATGTTGCCTGCATTTCATTTCGTTTATTAGAATGAGTATGAGGAAATTTTTTCAGATGAGGTTACCAAAACGTTCAGTATCAGACACGTTCTGCCGTGAGTGAAAGCAGTAAGAGGCTGAGCACATATGGCAATGCCACTGAGCCAACAGTGCCTGTGAAGCACCTGCCCCAAACGTGCAGCGAGGCACAATCCCTACTTAGGGATTTTGTGACCTTACAAAAAAGTTAGAGATTCTCACCTTTCTTCAGTGCATTGAACTTCAACACTGGCTCTTACAACACAGTGGGTATCTGGTAGCTTTCACCACGTGTTGGATGCAGGCAGTTGATGACGTCAAGCAGAAATACTGTAAGTCTGCTGTGTCACGTGAGTGAGAAGGGCTAGCATCATTAGAAGCGTGCCTTTTAGCAGGGCAGTGGTTGGAGCAGTATCTGTGGCTGCAAAGTTGCACCAGCCTCTTTCAGTCTGGAAGCTGCTGAGGTTGACAGATCACAGATAAAACAGCTGACTCAGGCATATGGGATCCTGGTGCAGGTCTCGAGCTGTGCTACAAAAGCGTGGTATTTGTAACTCACTGCAGAAGGTGTGATATGGGAAGGAAAGGGGAGTCTTGTGCTCAGTCTGTGAGATTTCATACACAAGTCTCAAGAAAAGAGCAATAACCACTATTTTCTTGTAGTTGATTTTTTTGATTCTTTCTGTTTTAAATGTTGGGTTGTTTTTTTTTTTTCCCCCTTCAACCTTTTAAATATTTTTTCCTCATAAGACTTGTCCAATTCTCTGCTATTTAACTCGCCCACAGGTTTTGAAAACAATAGGGATGGTGAGACAAAACAGAAGGATGCAATTACTATCTAGTCATTCTCTTTGCTGTCCAATAAAAATAGAATACAACAAAGTTGGAACTCAGAACAATAAAAAGCCTCTTAACTAAAAAGTTAGTATTTGGAATTTAGTTGCTTTAGTGATTTTTTTTTTCCTAATAGAAAAACACGCCAAGATGCAAGAAATCTTGTAAAAGATAATGCTCTGCCAAGGCCTGTTAAAATGGATTCAGTGCATTATAGAAAGGTATGGTTTGTTCCCAGAAACAGCTGATTTTCCCGGCTAGGTTTAAAAGATAATGGCTTTAACTTTCACCAATGGGAAGATATTTTAGAGAAATTTTTGGCCTGTTACAGTTTTGCAGTTACTCAAGTTAGTATTCGTACAGACCTGCAGCCCTTAAAGCAGTAGCATGCATTAAAAAGAACTGGGTAAATACCAACACGTAAGTTAATGTAACAACGTAGAAGAGCAAACTGGTAAGGAGAGCACATAAGAAGAGAACCCAGCATATACCACCGCTAATATGCCTGAAGGGTAAATTGCAGTACAGCAAGAGCAGGCAGCTACTGTTGATAGGCATCATTTCAGCTTGAGAAGAGAGTGTTGAATTAATAAGGATGTCAAACAGAAGCATACTTGCCCATCGAAAGCATGAAGACAGACAACGCGTATCTAGCAAAACTAAACAGAGTTACCTTGCCAAAAATACATTCCGAACAAAAGACAGTGATTATTCTCACTACTGCAGGTAAACAGACAAAAAGAAAAATAATGTGGGAAAAAAGCAGACAAGATCGCTACAGCAAATACTTGCAACTGAAGAGTAAGGAAATAAGTGCCTGGATAACAAGATTAAAATGACCTGTTCCTAGCCTTTAACTTTCTAATCTGATTCACTATAAAGCTACATTTCACAGTTCCCATTTGATTTTTAGTTGCAAGCATTTTGCCTATTTGAGAATACAGAGTAAAATAAAAAGACTACAAAGAACACCTTCAATTTCATCTGATATTGTATCCAGCTCCTAAGTTTTTTCCTACATTCATCAATGCTAGATGGGGAATAAAAATATTGTCTATGCATGCTCTGTGGAATTTAAGCTACCAAATGTGCTGGGGAAAAAAAAAAGTTTATTCTCTTCCTTGCTATGTTATTTGTTTTGTAATCTTGCAAACTCCTCTAGTAGCATCCTTATCAGCATTAACTGCATACTGTACTGTCCGCTCCCAAGAAAGAATACTGAGGTAAGGCTTTCGACAGGTATTAAACTGTGCTTCCACAGAATCGGGAAAGCCACGGCAAGATGACTTAAATACCTGAAATTACTACCACAGACTCAAATTCTTGGCCAGTTTCATGGCAACCTCTCTCAGTAGAAAATGTCGGTTCTCGGTTTGCCTTTCTTTCATATAGGGACAGCAAATGTTATGGTCCTTTTTAAGCCCCGTACTTGACTTATATTACCAAAATCCTAGCGTACACACAAACCTATCATCCCTAATGTTCAGTTTGTCCAAGTCAGACACTCGAATTAGAATTCTGACTGTTTGGTGGAGCATCTATCATATGCTTTTCTCACTCTGTGTATTTGCCAAAAGTTTTTTCCGTACTATCTTGTAAGGCAAGATATATGGAATTTAAGTAATGATTGTGATATAAGAGCCAAGTTCAGGCTTGCACTGTGGTTATAATTGTGTAGCTGTGTGTCAGGGCCATGCCTGTGTGCCCACCCAGCACAGTCATGAAATTCCAGCATTGGTCCAGGAACTTCCCAGCTAGTCTCTGTATGAGCCCAGTGAAAGACAAGGGTATTTGCTGAAGATCTGACTGTCTTCACAGCAAAGCACTTAATTGTTGTTGGAGGTCAACAGGTGGGAATTTCAGGCTGTCCTGGAGACTCCCTAAAGCAGCCTCTGCTCTGCATAAGGCATTTGATAGGCACTGTATTAATGCTTAAGCTTGTTAATTAACACCCTGGATAGAGACTCTGTCAGGCCGAAGGAGTCCCCAAAACAATTTCTGCAGCATTTTCCTGCAGCTGCAGGAACGGTAACACAAGACAGTCTTTTGTATGCAAGTTATTAGGAGATGATATGTACATAGTTTAAGGAGACTGACAGAAACATATCGTGCATAGGCTGGAATGGTCACCTAGGACCCACAACAAATTAGCTTTTGTCTGTTAATAAATATGTGGTGAGTGTCTGTGCAAACCTAGTGTATGTGCTGAGATGGACAGCTCTTAGCCAGTTTTATTGGTTTGGGGAGGCATTTTCATTTCTCAACCTGTACTCCTTTAGCGTGCAACTGTGTTCTGCTCAGCAGCTGCTTCTAATGGTAGGATTCACTGTCAAGTGACAAAGCGGAAGAAATTCTAAGCCTAAAACTTACAATATTTGTAAAGTGTATTTTTGTACTGTTTATATCAGGAAAAAGAGATGTGGTTTTTATTTTATTTTAAGATAAAATTCAGAGTAGATTTTGGGAGTCTTTGACAAAAAGCAAATTAAAAAAGAACATCTATTGAAGCAATTATTTGCCAAGTTTGGGAAAGGAGATGAAGTGAGTTGCTGGAAATACACAGAAATATTTTTCTAGCAGTGTTAGTGTGCGCGTTTCACAGTTGCACTTTCACATTTGATTTTCATTTCTTATTGTACATTAAATTTCTTATTCTTCTCATTGAACCATGATAAAAGGATAGCTTCTTCTAACTAATCTTCCTTTACTTTTAAATATAAGTTTGTTGAGTGGTTAGCAAAATACAATCTTAATTCAAACATCAAAGTTATCCTTCCAGGAAATATTTGACAGTACTGATAATTCTGTGCTGCAAATTACTGTATTTTTAAGTTAAGGTATGTGGACCTATTATCAGTTATCTGTGACAAAGTGATTCCCTTATCAGGGAGTGGTGGAGGTTTGCTGGTGATGAAAGAATCCCCATTGGTTTTAATTCACGGTAAGAGGGAAAGTGCTAAATACTGTCCCCAAGCTGCTGAAGAATACTTAGTACTAACAGGCTTAAAAGGAAAGGTAGTGCTGTGTAATCTCTGTGAGACAAATGGCATATTTGACAGAGCAAGGGAGTTTAAATTGCTGTGTCTTACTGGAGGTGTAAAATCACAAGGAGCGGTGCTTTCAGATGGATTCTTTGGCACACGCATATAGTATTTCAAAAAGTATTATCCTTAGAATTCCTTATTCAAAAAGTATGCATAAAAATAAGCTATTTGACTGTTTGTAACAAAAATAATATAACCACATTATTTTCTTTGAATTATTGTTTACTCACCAAAAAGGATGAAATATTTTTGAAATGCTACAAAGCACTATATGGATACTCATTATTTATCTATGAATAGTCATTCCATCAGAAGTCATTTCAATTTAGAATCTTACTTGAAAGACTTTCTACTTCTTCTGTCTACATTTTGAAGTGATGTCATTTCCTATCACTTGATTTTGTAAAAACAGTTGTAGCATTTGGTTTTAGTTCACACAAAAACTTTGTCGCTCATTAAAATTGAGTCTTTTGTTTTCAATGTATCATAGAAAAAAAATTGAATAGTTGAAATAAAAATATACCAGTTCAAATGTTAAGGTAGGAAAAAATAAATTTCATTTACAAGAGAGTACTTCAAGTCTCTTTGCCTTTGCTATCATCAATGTAGAATTGATTTAGTACTGTCCAGCAGTAACGGAAAGAAGAGATTAGGTACTCCTCCCGTTCCTATCAAGATGTGTATATATATAGAGTATAATTTTGATTAACTGAGTTTAGAGAGAGCTGGAACTTTTTAGCATCCCCAAGAATCAACACTGCAAACCAAAGCTTTTTTTAGTACTTCCTTATATCAGAATAATTGCATAAATCACTTAAGCATCAAATTTGAAAATAGTTCAGAAGTGTCTCATATTTTTAATGTAGAAGGTACCACACGAGTCAGCTACAGATACTACGTAAACAAAAAACGGCTTATAGACCAAAAAAAGACTTATAGACCAAATTAAAGATATCCTGGGACTTGAACATAAAATAGAATTTCAGAAACTGAAGATCTACAGTTTGTATTGTTTGTGCAGCTGTTAACAGCACTGAATCATAAGTTCATTAGAACTTCAGGATGAATTGTCTGATATATGGTAGACTGAAAAAACAATGAAAGATCGTAAATAAAATTACTTTCAACAACCGCGGTTACTGAAGGATCTTAAATAAAATAGATTCATAGAATAGTTTGGGTTCGAAGGGACTTTTTAAAGTCATCTAGTCCAAGCCCCCTGCAATGAGCAGGGACGTCTTCAACTACAGCAGGTTGCTGAGAGCCCCATCCAACCTGACCTTGAATGTTTCCAGGGATGGGGCATCTACCACCTCTCTGGGCAACCTGTGCCAATGTTTCACCACCCTCCTTGTGAAAAATTCCTTCCTTCTATCTAGTCTACATCTGCCCTCTTTTAGTTTAAAACCATTACACCTTTTCCTATTGCTACAGGCCCTGCTAAAAAATCTGTCCCCATCTTTCTTATAAGCCCCCTTTAAGTACTGGAAGGCTGCAGTAAGAGCCTTCTCTTCTCCAGGCTGAACAACCCCAACTCTTTCAGCCTGTCCTCACAGGAGAGGTGCTCCACCCCCCAGATTGTTTCTGTGGCCCTCCTCTGCACCCTCTCCAACAGGTCC
>NW_010528127.1:0-14383 GCF_000687285.1 Phaethon lepturus
CTCGGCGCAGAGCCGCGCTTGGGCCGTCGGGGCCGCGTCTGCAAGCCGCAGAGCTGCATTCGCGCCCGCTGGCCTGGGGAGGAAGGAATAGAGGGGTGTTTCATGGACAGAGTTCGGCTTTCGCACCGAGATACCTTCCGAGAACGAGATGCTTAGTACTCACGTTTATTTAACTCTAGAAAATCCTGTCAGGCTTACTCAGGAATAAAAGCAAAACTATTTATCTAGATGATAAAAATGCTCCCTCTTTGAGGTCGGGCCCCTCATCACAATACATTTGATTTCCAAACAACAGCTATAGAACTAAAACAAAAAAGAATACCTTACTTAAATTAAAACCTTCACTAGAATGGCACTGAGGAGCAGTAGACATCTTGGTTTATAATATAAGACCTACAGTACTAAGAGTCTTTCACATCATTCAAAGGCTGAAGTACAGTTGTAGCAACATCTCAAATAAGTTTTAGACTGTCTCATTTTTCTTTCTGACAAATTTGCATGCAATTTTTACCACATTATCCTCTGAAAAATCACTGATGTTTCCATAGCAGACTTCAATCTACAGGCAAACCAACATTCCCCTATTTGTTAAGAGGGCATGCATTTTTCTTTTAGACTCTTGTATTACTGAGTTGAACTAATTCACCTAATCCTTTCTAAACTTGTCGCTTTGTTAAACCAGGTAATTCACACCAGCACTACCCTAAGTCTGGCCTGCCAGAGCCAGTGTCCAATCCTGTCCATATTCCCCTCTCAGTCCAAGCCTTACCCGCCACAGTTATCCACCCCGATAGCCTCACAAAGTCTTTATGTCAATTTTTGCTTGGTTACATATCCCTAGAAAACAAAACCAGTTTAAACATACTAAAAATGCAACGGAATAATAGTGTTTGTTTAAAAATCAAAAGAAAGATGACTCCAAAAAACACATAAGCACAATATTGAAGTCACAGTGCAAAAGAAAACCAGAGTAAACTTTTCTAGGTGAGATGACTTCCCTATGAATACTCATTATAATGCAGATAATGTAACGAACTAATGAAGACATGTAGACCTATCAAACAATTCTGGATATAAGACCACATCAGCTTCATGGGTTATGCTACAACAAGCTTTTGTTAGGCGATAATGAACCTTTACTGAACTTTTCAAATTACTCCTTTTTTTGCCATCATTTTCATGTCCTAGTGACAGACTTCATAATTTCAAATCTCCTCTAACACCTTTTTCTCTCTTTAGTATTTATTTTGAGGGGAAAAAATAACATCTGCATTTCTTCCATAATTTTTTTTCAAAATATCTTACCAGATCAAACACTGGAAAACAAATTATATTAGTCCAAAAATTTGACAACCTCTGCTTGGGTCAAGTTTTAGGGACTGTTAAAGTGATCATGAGGTCCTATACCAAATTGTTGCACCAGATCATTTGCATGTTGATTTGAATGTTTTCTGCCTCAAAGCAGGTCCTTTATCTCTCAGAATTTCTGTACAGCAAACAAAATACAAATCTGATTCTGGCACTGGTCATTAGACAGCTACCATAATACCCACTTGTTGATCACTAGGTGTGACTGATTTGTGTTGCTCTTTGGTCTAGAAAGAAATCCACTGAGTGCAAAGAATGTAAAATATGTAAAGTTTTGTACTTCATCCTTCAGAGTTTATTCTGAGTGAATCATACACAGTAATAAAATAGAGCATATGGGGTTTGTTAGCTTTTCTGCATAAAATTCAAATAATGTAAAAATCTCATTAAAAAAACAAAACTAAGAACTCCAGTAAAAGCACTGCAATAGGTGAATTGAAATTAAGATGTTTAATACAGAGAGGTCCTTTAAAATGTAAGGATTGATTGATTTTGTACTAGTTTTACTGTATTTAGAAAACTTAGAAAATTTAGGTAGGCGGGTAACAAAGCTTTTCCGAAGGCAACTTTGCCTTATTGTGGAGGTATTGATGCAACACGGCTACTTCCCAGAGATTCACCCAAACAAGTTATACCAATTAAAAAAAATCTCTTTATTAGTGGCTTCTCCATGCAGAAGTCCTCTTCACCTGTTACATGCTCCAACATGTATCCATGTATTTTAAAGATAGGCGGCCATTAGTAGGCCTGCAAGCACGATGAGATAGAGCATCCTTTCCTGCTCAGAAACTAATCTCATTTGTACTGCAAGTCAGGCTAGAACTTCCCCAGTTAGCCTTCTGCGGGCTTTCTCTTGATACACTGACGAGCTTGTTTGTATTTACAATATTTTCTCTATAGTTGTGCATTGTATCCCTCAGGTTACTTCTCCATAGTTTAAACCATATATTTTACTACAAGAGCTGCCTGCACATCAATGTATAAAGAAAAGAAAATATAAGTTTCTATACCTCAGCTTCAGAAACCCAGAACAAAAATCAGGGATTACTATGAAAAGCATAGAGCTGAGAAGTATGCTTCCCTGTAAAGCATCTGGAACAACTTTCTACGCTGCAGGGAAGCTGGTACAACAGAGCAGAGTAGCCAGCGCAGCAGGAGTGCTGATAGCTTGAGATAACACAAACGCATGCAACAAATCCGGATTGACTTTGCAAGCTTCAAACAAAACGATACGTTTCTATACTTCGCGAACAGAACTGTCTCTTTTTTCCCCTCTGCTCTCACAGGGCACTTATTTTTTGAGTAACACTGCATGGTATACGCTCATAGATTGGGCTGCAGGATGGGAATATATCCTATCAAGCAATACAGAAGGGCTTGGGGTATAATGCTGCAAAAGCAGATTGTGGCTTCTAGCAGGACTGGTCTCAAGATGGGCTCCTGTCTAGAGGCACATCTCCAGCTCCAGTACAGTGCAATGACCTCTTTCCAGTACCCCGTGGACCTGATGCATTTGTCAGCAGACCCTAGTTTAGGTCAGCTAGCTGTGTTGGCACAGAAAACGATAAAGGAAGAGGCAGGACATAGCATCGTGCTTCAGTTGTGAGATGCAGGCCTAAAGAGGAGATATGTGAGACTGGACAGAGTTTGACAGATCTCGAACGCCGATTTCTCTTCCCGTCCTCCCTTGTAACAACCCAATTGCATGTGAGGGATAGAAGGTTGACATATACATGTATACACAAAAGTAGTTTGTTTAGAAGTAACTTTTTCCTCACTATTACTTTATTTAAAAAAAAGGAGAATTTAGGTTTTGCTTCCACTTGTGTTCTTATACCCAGTTAGTAATTCTGCACACAGGTTTTGTTCTTACATCCTGATACCGCCTCCAACTAAGCAGCAGGAAGAGTCTTGAGAGTATTTTTTGGAGATCAGGAAGAATAATATTGAAAAAGATTTTAACCAGGAGAAATTAATTTAGAAAGCTAGTAGTTGAAATTGTACGCACATCTTCTGCTATTTAAGTGGGAGAAGAATATCACTATTTGTTGCCAAAATGAGATTTCGTACCCCTTTGGCAAATTAATCTTTTTTGGTTGAAGAACCCAGGTTAATATTCTTACTTTTGAAATATTGCTGTCTCAAGAAAAAGCCAAGATAATGGCTTGAAACATCAACTTCCTCCTTTGTTTGAAATCATCTTGTCCAAAGATCTGATCAGAATTTAGGGCAGTTTGAATGTCAACATACCTGGGTTTGTGGTATCTATGTTAGATGTGTATTTTCCTTCCTGTTCTATAAAACATTTTTCTAGCTCCTGTCCTTGCCTTTCATTCACTCCGAGAGCCTGAATCAAAGCCAGAAACGCCATTTCTTATTTGACAATGGCCAACAAGTATTATTCAGCTTGCTAAAGAGATTCATGGAGATAGCAAGTGGCAGAATTAACCTCGAGGAAGTAGAGAATGGCTAACAGGGCACAGCTATTGTCGATGCTGACTTTCCAAGCAGAGGGATTTTGCCAAATTCCTTAGGAGTGAAAGAGCTTTACTACAGGAGTAAATAAAGTGCTCTAAAGTGCACTAACAAGAGCTGCTGATGTGAAATATCAGGGAATCATATAGAAGATATTTTCTTTCCTCGTTACATAATTTCCTAATCTGGTTCTCAAAATATGACCTGCTGACAGTTGTCTCTTCTGCTTTGAATTTACTGATGTACTTACTATGTAGCCATACCTGGTTAGTCATATCGTCCAGATTTACTGTACTTTCACCATTTGGTAGTATGGTACGTGCTCATTTCCAGGCTACATAAGAGGGCACTAGATTGGGTGCCGAAGCAGCAAAAACTTTGCTTATGGCAAGGACATAAGCGAAGGTGTTTAAGCATCAGGGTGATCTTAAGTATCACTACAAGCAGGCAGTGAGTCTGTGATTAAAGGCCATGCTTGGGAACAGGCAGCGATGTCCTCTGGGGGATTTCACTGCCTCAGGATTACTTGGCTTGTTTGCAATGAATTTAAAGCCCAAGTTTATTTAACTCCAAGACTATATATAAAAATGGTACTTTTAGTAGAGACTATCTAGGCTTTTTTCACATTCCCACTAAACTGGGTGATCTTGTTTAAGCCTTTGCTTGCAGATTTGCTTAGTTCTAATTGGTTTCAACTGTATAAATTCCAATGACAATTCAAAGTAGATCTGGCTAGTTTTGCATGAACTAGAAAGTATAATTTGAAAATTTCTTTACTTATAAGACGAGACAAAAAGGGAAATCCATTTGAGCTTTTTTGTTTTGTTTTTTAAAACAATTCTTATCCTTCTCTTACAACAACATGTACATACTCCCCAGTTCGGACATATATAAACATGCATAGGGTTGGAAGCAAAAGTAATGATGTCAATGATGCAACCTGCATAATTTTAAATACAGTACTAGTGTAAATACTGACAGGAAATTAGTTTAAACAGAAGCCCATGTTTGTTTTTTTTTTTAACGTGCAAAAACAAGATACAGGTTTTAAAGATCTTTGTTTTAGAAGTTTTTGAGTTGGTCTCTGTAGGAAAGGGCTGCACTTTCTGGTTTTGTTTTTAAACACAAGTTGACATTTTTAGTGAAAAAAATTAAAATGTTTTTCACTGACTCTAAACTTAAGGTTACATAAACATCAAAGGACATAAGCAAAAGGGCGTGATGCTGCAGCAACAACTAAAGTATTTGTTCCACGCAAAGCTTTTTTTCTGCAATATGGAAAAAAGCCAACATGACTCGTATTCCCTTGGTTAATTTTGCAAAGCTAGCAAATGCTAACATAGCTTATCCACAGGAAAACTCTTGCTGGGCAAACTTTACTTTATTAAATGACTCTCCCTTGGTTTTGTTATTATTTGTTTTAAACAGAAGTTGCCAGTCCTACTGTCTAAAGCAGCCAAAAGCCCTTTCATTGGATCTTAGACACAGGATTTGCTGGTAGCAAAGCTGGAATAAGATGCAAAATGGAAGATATTAGAAAGCAAGGACAGTGCATCACAGCCCACTTCCTCTCTTGCAGACTTGGGTTTATTTATTCTTCTCCCTTCCTTCCTGGCTATTGAAAACACCTGTTTGCTTGTGGCATCTTTTCTGTACGCACTGGTTGCAGAAAGATCTCATCTTCAAACGAAAGTATATGATGGGAGGGAGAGGCCAGTCAGCTGCTTCCTTCAGCACACGACTGGGGTGAGATTGCTGAGCACAAAGAACTTAGGGTCATATCAATAGAAGAGCTCTGTATCAATAAATATGGGATATTCTCTGCTGGAGCCAGGCAGGGTTCAAAACATTAAATAAAGCTGTGCTAGCTGACTGGGTGGGGGTAAACTGAAAATTCATCTAAAGGCTTACACTTATGAAAGCAGACTGGATTGATTCCAAAACTGACCAAAGAAGAAATACTGACTTTAATGTAATCTCTTTACAATTGTTTTATGCCCTCTTCTCAAACAGAATGGAAAAATTTAACAATACTGTCCCTGACTTAATTTGAAAGAATCAATGAGCAGATTAAAGTAAGAAAATGAAGGTCAGTATCTTTTATGTCAGTCCCTGCCAATTTTTAACCACTAGTTTGGTGATTGTCAGTCTTTATATATGACCTAGACTTAGCTGAGCGATACAAGCCTGGCTCTTCTAAAGTTGGATTGTCATAGGCAGCTGAAGTACCCCATTTCCTTCACCTCTGTTGTACATGGAAGTGGAAATGACAAATTTTTAAATCCTGCAATTCCTCCATTCTCAGCAGGCAGAATCAGTAAGCCAAGACATCCTTAAGTTACTGGCTACCTGTTTTGGATACTTCAGGAGGGACTGATTGTCTATGAAATTTCAGCAGTGGAAAGGGGAACCAATATGAGCTATCGTGGACATGCTTCAGCAACTTAAACTTGAATGAATAGGCAAGGATGTCATATAGCATCACCCCTTCTTTATCACAGATCCAAAGCCTCAAAGGGACACCTACAGAGAAGACAGGAGACAAGAACATGCACTGGCAGGGAAAACAAAGATAGATTTTTTTGCAGAAATAAAGCAAATTATGAAATGGCTGTTTTATTTGCTTATCTTTAAACCAGCTGTACCAGCAGCAAAATCTAAAGTCAACTGAAAGGCCCTCAAAATCAAAATTATTGATGACTGGCCCACAGTTTAGGGAAAGAGTTAGCTTAAGCTTAGCTGTGTTTATCCTTCTATGCCTGATAATTATATAAATGGGAATTGGAGGGAGCAGTAGGATGATGGACTTCAGGGCGCTATCAATGTTAAAACTACATGACCTTGGCTTTGAAATGCTGGCATGCACTGAAGCTGTTGGGTTTTTTTCCCCTGTAATGTACATTTTTTTATTAGTTCTACCTGTATTCCATGATGTAAATGCATGTTAAGACCCCTCATTTCTACAGAAAATAAAAAGGTGCTAGGAGGAGCATGAATGACATTAGGAAACAGCCCCAATTTCCAAAGCTTTAACTACAACCATTTGACGGTACTACTAGGTGCTGCAGCTTTATTTTCCATGTTGCTACCCCAAAACAGTTTGCACAGTTGGATAGTAATTACAGTTTTAATGACACAAGTAGGAGTGTGAATTTAAGCATAAACAGCTACAAAGAGAGTAAGGTTTAGCTGATATACAAAAAATGAAACATAGGGACACGTAGAATATTGTCTAAATGACAAGAAATGTGAAAATCAGAGATGAATACCAGTGAAATTACATGGAGCGACACGCCATGTGGTGGGGCTCTGAGCAACCTGATCTGGCTGAAGGTGTCCCTGCTTCTTGCAGGGAGAGTTGGACTAGATGACCTTTAAAGGTCTCTTCCAACCCAGATCACTCTATGATTCTATAATTCTATGTTGCACAGCCAGAAGCTGGGAAGAGAGGCAGAGGAATGGGAAGGCCTGTGTCATTGTTATTTTTCACCTGCATAACTTAGCAACCTCACTTGATGCCTGTTGCTGTAAACTGGTAGTAACTCTACTGAGAGCAAGCTATAGCAGCAGAAGGATAGAGTAATATAGTGATGAAAAAATCCCACTATCCTTTAGAAAAGGAAGAGGAGTTTTGAAGCACTTCCTCAAGAATGGGGCTAGTGAGGCTGCTTGTGAAAGAGGGGATGTGGTCACACATCTTTGCTGACATGTCAGGTGATATATTTGTCATGTGTTAAGAGCCTTGAGAGAACTCTGAGAAGACTCAAGGGTGGGAACGCCAGTAAACAAGTAGAGAGAAAATAAAGCCGTTTCTGCGATGGTTGGGTTGGACTAACATTGCTGAGATAACTAATGGACTGTCAAACTCAGGGGAAGCAAACCAGTCTAAGACAAACTTAATGCCAGTTTTGTCAACACTGAAATTGTGGGAAAAAAAACCCAAAAAAGAAGTTATATTTGAAAATGCTTAATTTCACTCATACTATTTATGTCTTTCCACTGCTCTCAGATAACCTTCCCTTCTTACCTCTCACTTTATAAATATATCTAAAAATTCATCCCCATATATCCAAAAGGTAAATTCAGATGAACCTCCACAGTAGCTCTAATGAAATTATTGTGGACTTCTCCAAGAAAAACACATGAGTTTGAGTTCATGCTGTTTGTTGGTAAAGCAGAGCATTCCAAGAATATTTAAAATAAAACATTGAACAGCAAAAGCTGTTGTATATAAGAGGTTTACATTATCAAATATATACCAAATGGCTCCACAAGCATGCAGTGATGTAACTCAAGGCTGAAAACTAATTGAAAAAGAAAACAAATACTGCTGCCTTTTGGACAGGTGGGGCAAAATTCCAGGTCTTGAGAGTGAACTGATATTTATTTTTTCATTTAATCATGGTGCCATCTCTCAATAAATATGTCTGTCTGTGGAACTGCTTCCAACAAGTGGCTTTCTCTAAACATGTGAAGAGCGTATCTGTATTAACTTCTGAATAGTTTTTCAGTGTAAGTTACTGCTGAGGTTTCTTAGTTATCTCTTAGAAGAAAAAAAATGACCCATGAAGGTGCTTCACCCTATTCATAGATTAAAGTGAATGGCTAGTGTTTCTTACTGAAAGTAGTCTCACAGGAGCTTTTGGCTATCAGACCACTTATGTAGCTAGCTAAACCTAGTACCTTAAAACACATTCGAATTCATTGTACGAATGATAGCCTTACTTTGAACAGTATTTACTTCAGAGAATCATCTTTCTCTATTTTTTGCAGGTAGTTTAGAATAAGTCTTTGTAGCTGGGTAAACACTGTAATTTTATTCATGTTTTCAGACTTAATTTTCTATGAATTAAATGTTAAATATATGAGAGAGAAATCACTGGATTAATTGAAGTGAAATCTGAAGTTAGAACGCCTGTAATCTATCAAATTTCCAGTTCACTAAAGTTCTGAGAAGTTTCTGAAGACAACATAATATCCTTTGGCAAATCAATATATATAATGAAAAGAAGGAAATTGTACACACGAGCATCAAGATGTTGTTTCTTAAAACTAAATAGAAGCCAAAACTAAAGTCAATACTTACTAATAATCTGCAAGGAAGCTTGGAATAAGAAAATTTTAGGCAAGCCAACTGCTTAAGAAGAGGCTGTTTGGGGCTCTGCAGCTCAGAGGTACCTGGGCTGGGCTGGCTCATTGCCAAATTCCCATGTGAAGGAGAGGCCAGATTCTGGGAAATTCTCACCCCAAAATCAGCTCACGGAGTTTTACTTAAGTTTATCTCAAATGACTGAAAAAGACTTAGTTTAGACAGCGTGATTCTGGGATAACATTATTTATATTACAGGGTGTGTCAAATTCATAGCTTAAGAATGATAAGAATTTATTGCTGTTTTTTCCAAGGGGACACGGATTTAATGTAATCTACGCTCCTTGCCCTACAGTAAACATGTAAAAATTTTGGCCCCATTATCTCAGAAGATACTAACAATGTCACAGCTATTACTAATTAGGCAAAACCAGACTTGAGTACGCAGCTTCTAAACAACAGTGAATCAGAAAACGTAACTGCCAGCCATGACACACCTGAAACTATTGCACGCACCCCCTTCCCGAGAGCAGCACACACGCGTTACAGATGATCAGTCCACTTACACCACCTCGAGTGCCCACTTCATCATTCAGGACAGCAGTGTCCGATTCTTGTCATTTCGCTCTTTCTCCTCTTCCTCACTTACAGGAGAGAGAGACCTCATAGCCTACAGTCACTTCCCTCAACAGGAATAGTTGCTATATGTGCAGTTTCTTTTTTAAACTATTGTCTTTTTAAGGAGCTGTTTGAACAAGGTTTTTTATTTATTTATTATTATGTTGAAATTGAACCTTGAGCTAGTAAAAACAATATTATGGTAGTGCTCTAGTTCTAAAACCAGAGATGCTGTTTTCACAGGACATTTCAAATTGCTGCACAAAACTTTTAACTGTTGAGCACCGAGATGTGTGCAGTGTGCAAGCCCCGGTTGCCGCAAACAGCGAAGCAGCAGGAGGCTATTTTTCAGAGGTTATTCCTGAGAGTTTTAATTGTAATCCAAAATCTTGATGCAGAGAAAAGTTATTTTTGCAGGGGAAGGTGGGGTAAATCAAAATTACTGCAACATTTTCAAATTTTTTTTTTTTAAATGCCACTTGTGTTGCACTGCAAAACAGCACAGAAACAGCATTCATCTCAAAAGTCAATGATCTCCTGAGGACAAGAGACAGAGTCAGTCTTCATGCTAACATAACCCGATCAGCAATCATTCAGAATGCTGAGTGGGGAGGAAATAACAAGACTTTGAGAATTTGGCAGAGGCAAATGGAATTCCCCCAAAACACCTCTATCTGTTAATTGCACCCAAAGCAATTCTGTCTTCCCCTGGTATCCCACAGCTTTCTGTCTTGCTGTGGCTCATGTTCAGCCCTTTGGCTGGAACCACCAGCGAGGTCACCATCCATTTTGGCTTATAACGCCATCTAAATGAAGATAAACACACAACTCCGCTCTCTCTTGTCCTCAGAAAGCCTGCTTTCCTAAAGTCTGACAGATGTAGTGAAAATAACTTGGCCACAGAAACCTTTTCAGACTTGATTCAGTCTTTTGTATTTTCAAGAATCTCAGCCAAAGGAGCCCACCTTCTTTTTCCCAGAATGACTCGAATTTATGGCCTCATCAGAGGCTCCAAAGATACAGACATTTTTGCTTCCAGTTGTTGCAAACCAGGCCAGCAATTTCTGTTCCTTCTGGGGACAGCATTGCCATGTCCTTTGCTGACAGTGTATACTTCAACAGAACCTAATCTGTGAGGCAGGAGGAAGACACTTGCCAATGTAAATAGTAACTTGTCTACTCCTTAGGTAGAGCAGAGAAGACCAGCATACTACTTCTGTGTTCAATAACCTGTGCTGGGTTTGGGCTCATGGGTGGATGAAACTGGACCTTTTTTTTTTTTTTTTTTTGGTACTGTCTATGACACCAAAATATGAAGAGTAAGATAAATGATTGACAACAGGCTCCTGGTTGCGTGTGTGCATTTTGTGTCCATCATCCGCCCCTCCGGCAGTCTCTCTCTTCTGTGATGCCAGAAAAAATATGTATTGGTTGTCTGTGCTGGTGGTGAGGCGTCTGCAAGATAGGGAACAGTCATGTTCACAGCAGACCACTGCCTTGGAATGCTACAAATCCAAACTTATTCGATCTAGGAGATGCTCTAAAATAGATTTCCCCCTCTGAACTAGTCTTCCCTCTTTGACTCTTCTCTACTCCAGTTCCTCCTACTGCTATTACCAGTGCAGCTCCAGAAAAGTCGTGTTGGTATTGGGACATTACCAAATTGTCATTTAGAGGTGAGTTTTTTTGAAGGTCAGAAAACAAAGTGCTTAAACTAGCGCTGATGGTTCCTCTGTGACGGCATTTGCCAGGAATTGTATATTCCTTACAATTCCAATACAAGAATTGTAACTAATTAATGGCAAGTACAGAGGAATGAATAAGAAAACATATCTGTTGCTGACAAGGGCTCAGCTGTAAAACTTAAGCTCTCTCTCTTCACTGCCCAGTCACTCTTGTCACTGCAGGCCTTTGAAGTCTCTAACCACTGACATCACATAGCATCTCTCTCAGACAGTCATGCATACCCTGCTGATGTAGAGGACATGGAATATACATGTATTCTGTTCCTGAGATACTGATAAGGAATAATCTTCACAGAATAAAGTTTTAAAACAGTTTTTCCTTCAATATCATACAGGAAGAAGCAGCTTGAGAACGCTGCAACAGCCTTTCACAGTGCCACTGAAGTTAATGCCCTAATAAAAACAGTTTCTCTGCAGTGGACTGTATTTGCTTTAGCCTGACTTTATTTTCTGGGGGTTAAAACTTAGCAATAATATTTGTATGGTCTTGAAACTCTCTTCTGTTTTTGGAAAAAAAGCACATTGTTAATGTAAGTTCAGAGAGACGGCAAAAAATGTTTTCCTTTAGTTTCACTTTGTCATGTTCTAGGCAGAGCAAAACCAGACACCAGAAACCTTCCACAAAAAAAGCTGACTGCTAGAGCTTTTTTAGAGAACTTTCACTACTGATTTTTTAAAAAGGGTATAAAAAAAGTTGTACATAATTTTGAGACACCTATAGCAATACTATTTTGTTGAGATGTTTGAAGATAGGATTTAATACAATTTAGTCTTAAGTACTACAAAACATCCACAAACTGCAAGGTAGGAATGATTAATGAAGTGCTTAAAAAAAACCAAGCAAGCCATAAGTGACACAGTTTTCTTCTTTACCCATGCACTCAAAACATACATTACATGCATATACAAATACATACATCTTTGGTAGAAAGACACTTTCCCTCTGACAAATCTGAAAGCTGTTGGAAAAATTGACACTGGTGTGCAGCAGGGAACAGCGAGTCCCGTGGAGACAATGGGATGTAAGACTTTCCTCCCTCCGCCCACCATTGTGCTTGTGGCTGGTGGAGTTCCAAGAGAATGTGGAGAAAAGATTATTTGGTTTCTATTACCCTGAAGCAACCATTTCCAGTAGTCAACTAGTGAACCTAAAGGAAGCCTGCTTGGTTTAATTTTTTCGCTAAAAAAACAAGTTTATAAAGGAACATGGTACTTACCCTTTATCAGGCTTCAATTGAAGAGTTTAGAACATATTGCTGGCTTTACACCAGCAAGTATTTACCTCGACTCAGTTGCTTAGTAGCTCCCTTCAAATCAATGGGAATGTAAACATGCTACGAGTGAGGCACGTGCTTTTAGGGTCTTGCTGAATCATGTCCTTTGCATGTCACAATCATTACTGAAAAATGTGGTTGTGACCATACACCAAATTAGGACAAGAGCATTGGTTATGGAAGGTAGAGCGTGGCAGGACATTAAGCTGCTGTGCGTGTGAACGGGTGTGGGGCTGTGTACGTGTTTCCTACCACCAGACTAACAAGCATTTAGATCTTTTCCAGGTTCTGCCATTTCTGGAGAAGTCCTAGATGCTAGAAGCCAGGCATTTGGAAGCCACATTATTTTTTTAGGTACATTGCATACACAGTAAAAAAAAAAATTAAAAAATCTTGATTTCTGCCAGGTATGTGATACCATAACAACATAACAACTCTGCTTTTTAATGAAATGCTTCATACACGCTGGATTCAGTATGAACCAAGATTACATTGTTTCTTTCTCTATTTGATAGTAACTAGCGCCGCTAGTACGTAGGGAAGTGTGTGTATACTGCTCCCAAATACTATGGGGCTCTACGAGAAAAGTAGTATACCGAATGACTGACGCAAAATCTACTAAAATTCATACGCTCACTTCAGTAAACTCTGGATTAAACTTCAAAGTTAATTTTGTTTCTCAAGTTTCAGTTTCAATAGATTTTTTTTTTAAATGACAATAGAAGAGAAAAATACAAAAGATGAAACCAACATCTACAATTAAGCAGTAATGCACAGCTATCATTAAATGGCATGGCTTGGTTTCTTTCCCACAGAGATCTTTGCACATGAAGAAAGGCTCCCTATCCTCTCACCCGTTCAAAAACATTTTTAGCTTTTAGTTTCTTTGAGCCATCATAGAAGATTTATGAGTGTATTTCATTGTAAGCAGCAAGGTGTTTCATTGCTTTCAGCTGCCAGAAGTTGTTGCAGAAAAGTATGCAGCACAGATATTCCAGAAATTATGTACTGTCTGCCTTAATACATTGCCTTTTTGCTTTGCCTTCATTGCTCATGTTCGTATTATTAGCCTACAATTATTAACTCCAGTTTTCTCATAATGACTATTCTGTGTCAAGAAAAACCTTTCTATTTCTGTGCTGAAGAGATTTAGTTAAAACATTAAATTTAAGAGCGAGAAATTTTTCCTTTGCTGTTCTGGGGCCCACTCCTGTACATCAGCTGTAGGAAAAGTCTAACTGGAATCGGCAAGGGTGAATGAGGCTGCTACCATACATATTGTCAAGAAGGCAGGAGCTGAGGCTCCAGACACATTAAGCCACATGTACTCGCCTATTCTCTATAAATAAATTAAGCATAGGCCCCCTCCCCCAAAAAGTTCAAAGTAAAATAAACAAACAGGATGCCATAATAAGTAAAAGGATATGTAAAAGAGAATAAATAATATTAACTAAATACAGAGGGAGATTGTGCTATGTCCAAAAGCATAGGTACTTGTATTTCTGCAGAAGTTTAGATAATTTTCTTATCATTACTTTGTGTTTGTGTTAACAACTTTCTAAGTTTCTAATCCACCAGAATCTCTTGGCTCTAGATTTATAAAAGCCAAAACCTACATCTAGAGCTGCTGACTGGCAACATATAAATTTATGACAAACTGTATTTGTAACACATGTAATTTCAGCTTCAGTGCTGTAGTCCTAGAATTGGAGTAATGCCTATTACCAAAACAGGCACTTTTTTTACAAACAAAACACTACTTAGAAATTAAAATGTAATACCTTTTTTCTTCACACATCCCCCCCCCCCCCCGC
>NW_010528127.1:14414-15405 GCF_000687285.1 Phaethon lepturus
GCAAGATACACAAAACCTGAACCAGCAATGAGTTCTCTGAGATTTCATGAGAATATGCTGACAGGAATAGCAGTGCTCTGCTGTTTTTGCAAGACTATCTGTGCAAGACTAAATACAACATTGTTTAGCCAGTTCTTTTGGTCATCTTTCCTTCCTAGTTATCTAATATTTTTAATCTTAAAAACTATTTAGTTTTCAGCTACTCAGTCTCCTTGCTTGAACTAGCAGTGCAATACACTAAACAGAAACCACTGATACTGGGTTCGTAGAATTCCTGAGACATGACAGTAGACTTAAAGTTGGACTACAGAGTATTTGAAGCTGCCTCACATTGACTGACTATGCCATCTGACCTTTGCAAGTTTTTATGTGAATCTTTAAAATGTATTTTAAATCAAGTTATGCATTATAGAAAGTGCAGTCATGACCACTTACAGAAGACCAAAACACTTAGACCGTGATACTCAAAGACTCTGCTGACACCAAGACTCAAAGCCCAATGCCACTTTTCTAGCTATGGTGCATGATGTCATAATGCTAACTAAAAACCAAAACCTGATGCTCTCTCACATTTGCGTAAGAAAGGAACTGGGTCTAACTATTGTAATTCTATGCTTAATGTCTTGAAGACAGTTTAAAATAATTCTGATAGGAAAAACTATTAATCTGGACAAACACCTTTTCCGTATCTAAGTCATCCCTACCCCAACAATGTCTGAAGACTTACAAGAACATCTTATTAGCTTTAGATCAAACAGCGCAGATCCTTTTCCAGGGATCAAATCTCTCCACTTACTTGCAGTCAAAAAGGATTCTGCTTCTGTTTCACTAATGCTTAAATATGCTCAAATCTAAAAACATTTAATGCAGAGACAGAATCAGGGTAAATGGTCTTGCAGAAGAATGGAGCAAGCATCTTGTGATTAAGGAAATAAAATATTTTAATGAGTTCAGAGGTGAAAGTTTACTAGATTAAGGCAGCACAGCAGGA